>NC_137635.1:54574837-54602337 GCF_963383615.2 Lipophrys pholis
GAACGGGACGTGGCGGTCTTGGCGGCGCTGTGCGGACCCTCGGGCGGCAGCGTGCCGCAGCACTGCGACTGGCGGAAACATTTGCTGTACTCCTTCCGGACCTGCGGGGGGCAGGAGAGTTCAGAGATCAGAGGTCGGGAGTGATGGACGCCGAGCGAGTCAGACGAGCCGCCGCCGCGGCGGAAAACATTCCAAACGATGAACGACTGCAATCCGACGCTGAGCGGCGCCGCGACAAACTAAACCGCCGCCACCGGTTCATTTCTGTCTCCATAACAAACAAGAAAAAACATAAATTCTCACATCCGTGCTCGAAATGCGTCAACAAATCAAGTCGTCAGCGAACAGACGCCTCATTTTCATCTCTGAACTGCTGGAAGAGTTTAAATCTGAACCTCCAACTGGTGAAACTAAATCTCTTCTTCACCTGAACGAGTCGTAAAACTAAATCTCTTTGTTGGAAAGTAGAAAACGTCACATTGGTTCAGAATCTTTATCAAAGTCAACATGGACTTACTCCGACAGAAGTACACAGTTTTCAAAAGTGGAAGTACCTACGGAACTCGGACTAAAGTAAAGTGAGGAACGGGTTTATATGTAATGAGATTACTGGATTAGGGGATTAGTGGAGGCTCACTGCTGGAAGCATTAAGTTGAACTCTGAATCGGATGAGGAGGAATCAATAAAGTCTGATTTCTTTCTTCTTCCTTTCTGAAGTTACACTGTCAGACGTTAGGGTAATCTGATTACATTTAGGTTCAAACATAATCCGAATACAGTCAAAAAAACAGAGCCACAGTTCATTCTGATTAGTGTACAAGTAATCTGATTACCTTCAGATCTAAGTATTTGATCACAGGTGTATAAACATGGGATTGTAGTCAGTTGTGAATATACTCAGATTACATTCCGGGGTAATGTGATTACAGCCGCGTGTTGCCGGTACCTTCTTCTGCAGCAGGCAGTGGAAGATGAAGATGAACATCCCCTGCAGCGTGTTGAAGATGGTGAAGAGGTACGCCATGACGATGGAGGAGTCGTTGAGGAAGAACAAGCCGAAGGACCAGGTCAGGCCCAGGAGGCAGAGCAGGGCGAAGGCCCCCAACACCCAGGACCTGCACACACCCACACACACCCCCAGGGGGCGTCAGCTCAGCCACAGGCAGGAAGCAGCCAGTCAACCCGCTGAGGTACAAGATGGACGAAGACAGAGTCCATAGTGCGGAGGACTTCTAAACCCAGGAAACCAGATCAGTCAACAGGACTGAGTCACGAAGAGAATGGAGGAAGAGGAGGAAGAGGAGGAGAATGAGGAGGAAAAAAGAAGAAGAAGAAGAAGAACCACATCTCACCTCCTTCATCAAAACAAACCCAAGGAACAAGTCTGGAAGTTTGACTAACATCTCTCAGCGTTTCAGGATTCAGAAACATGTTCTGGCGTCCCTCAGGGACGATTCATGGGGACATTCTAATTATTTCCTTCGCCAATGAAAGTTGGACGAGAAGGTATGGTTTTTGTCTGCGTCTATTTATTTATTTATTTATTGGTTTGTACGTATGTATTTTACCAACTTTTCGCCCAAACTATTGAGCCGAATTGCATGAAATGTTCAGGGACGGTTTGTCTTCATCCAGGGACGATTTGTCTTTATCCAGGGACGGTTTGTCTTCATCCAGGGATGATTTGTCTTCATCCAGGGACGGTTCGTCTTCATCCAGGGACGATTTGTCTTCATCCAGGGACGGTTTGTCTTCATCCAGGGATGATTTGTCTTCATCCAGGGACGGTTTGTCTTCATCCAGGGACGGTTTGTCTTCATCCAGAGACGATTTGTCTTCATCCAGGGACGGTTTGTCTTCATCCAGGGACGGTTTGTCTTCATCCAGGGATGATTTGTCTTCATCCAGGGACGGTTCGTCTTCATCCAGGGACGATTTGTCTTCATCCAGGGACGGTTTGTCTTCATCCAGGGACGGTTTGTCTTCATCCAGGGACGGTTTGTCTTCATCCAGGGACGGTTTGTCTTCATCCCGGGACGCTTCCATTAGATTTTGAGAGCAACTGGGTCGAAGGTCAAGGTCTACATCAAGAAAAGGTCCGAAATTGTGTGAAAAGTGTTTCCGTCATAACATGGTCAGTTTTAACGACCCGATCCTCTGATGTGTCACATGATGCAGTGATGTCATCACCCTGGCTGCGGGTCAAACGTCAGGGGGTCACAGAAATTGTAAAAAGTGCGAACATCAGTGTCAAACTGTGACGACATGAATCAAACAAAGGAGCCGGACAGATGATGGAAGCAGCGGCGGATCAAATGAGCTCGTAATCCATTGGTTTCCATGGTGACATATGTGGCATCTACCGAGTGCAGCTCTAGTTTATTTGTGTGTTGTTTATCGGTGTGCACCAGAGGGAGACGTCCTGTTCTCTCGTGTGGATCGGAATCATTAATAAACAGAAAGCGATTATCACTTCTTTTTTTCCTGTCTGAATCAATCAGCGAGCGCCACCGTTACTTCTCTGTTCCAAGTTAGCACATTGGACACAGACGGTAAACACGCAGCAGATTGGATGAGGACCCCAATTAATGACAGTTAATGAGTTCTGACTTCTTATCGTAACGTGTGAAATCCAGCATCTGCAACTGTGACTTCTCCCTCCGTGCGCTAAAAACAAACCTGAGAGACGATTCAATGCCTTTTGGTTGTTTTTTTTTTTCCTTCCTGGTTTGGAAGCAAATCAAAGCGGCTGCCTAAAAATCAAACGCCCACGTAACATATGTTGGCCTGCCCTCAAACATACTGTCGCACAAGAATCCCGGGCGCGGAGACGGTCAGGGACTCGTCTCTTTATCGACCCAACGCAGCCGACGGCAGGAGGGAGGACCGCCGTCCCTTTCTGTTTGTTTTGGCCGTCCAGGACTCTATAGGCGGCGCCAGCGAAGCCGTCCTCCGAGGGAAACCATAAACCCCCAGCACAGAAGCAAAGAGATAGCAAAGGTCAGCTGTGCAGTTATGAGAAATATAAAAGGCAATATAACCCCGCGTCGTGCAAATATCCAAATCATAAAAAGAAGTAAAGAGGCGGCACCTGGAAGGAGAGAGTTATTGGTGTGGCCAAGTTTAGCAGGAGAGGAAATCAAATAAACGCGCGGCGCTTTTCTGGAAGCTGCGGCGGATCTTTGTGGCGCTCATCGCTCACCTGATGCCTCCCAGTCGCGACGAGTCGGGCTTCATGGAGGTGGAGTGCTTCACCATCTTGTACATCGTCACCACCAGGAAGATCAGGTTCACCTGCAGAAACACAACGTCCACAAAGGGGCGCCAGGTCAACCCGGGTCAACGCGCTGAGGAAGAATCCCAAGACGTGAAAGTGTGACGACATGAATGTGTTGTAACTGGCATCCATCCCTCTGTCGTTCTGTCCATCATCCATCCATCCATCCATCCATCCATCCATCCATCCATCTATTGATCCATCCATCCATCTATTCATCCATCCATCCATCCATCCATCTATTGATCCATCCATCCATTTATTCATCCATCCATCTATTCATCCATCCATCCATCTATTGATCCATCCATCCATCTATTCATCCATCCATCCATCCATCCATCTATTGATCCATCCATCCATTTATTCATCCATCCATCTATTCATCCATCCATCCATCTATTGATCCATCCATCCATTTATTCATCCATCCATCCATCTATTGATCCATCCATCCATCTATTCATCCATCCATCCATCTATTCATCCATCCATCCATCTATTGATCCATCCATCCATCTATTCATCCATCCATCCATCCATCCATCTATTGATCCATCCATCCATTTATTCATCCATCCATCTATTCATCCATCCATCCATCTATTGATCCATCCATCCATTTATTCATCCATCCATCCATCCATCTATTGATCCATCCATCCATCTATTCATCCATCCATCCATCCATCCATCTATTGATCCATCCATCCATTTATTCATCCATCCATCTATTGATCCATCCATCCATTTATTCATCCATCCATCCACACCAGTTTGTAATCCACTTTAATAATCGAGGTTAGAACTCGTCCAAAAACCAAAACCTCTGAACGATTCCAAAACAGTAGAAAACCTCTTGGGCTGACGTGACCCTGGAGCAAGGCTCAACACGAAGCCAGCGACAAGCTTCAAAAGGGTTCAAACTACTCTGATTACTCTGGAACCAGCCAAAGAGGGTTTAAAACCAGTAAAAACATAAACACGACAGCTTCAAACTAAACCTCACATCAGATGAATTTAGATTAAACCAGTTTTAACCCAGCTTGAAGCCAGGCAGAAAAAGCTTTAGACTGGTCCGGAACCGGATCCAAACTACTTCCTGTTGGGTTCAATCAGTTTCTGTTTACTCTGTGTTTCCTTTATTTAAAACCCTGAGCGATTTCCTGGAAGACCAAACCTCCGCTGAGCCTGTTTGACTCCCACAAACTTTATATCACACAACCGAACAATTTCACCCTGAAACGCTGAAGCGGCTGAAAACGTGACTTCCTTTGAAAGTTTTTCACAGTAAATCTGCTGGAATCTTAACGGATCTGTGAAAGATGAAGTGAGTCTCCAGGATTAAGATTCCATTTTTCGGCTCCACCTTCCCCCCCCGGTTTGGTTTCCCCCCCGCCGCCTCCGAGCCCAGAACGCCGCTTCATTCACCACCACTCTCACGCTACTTTTATTTATCTGCTGGGTTTTCAATCACTCATCTTCAGCCGGGTGGTAATTACCACGTCTTTGTTGAGTGACAAACTGTGAACAGAGTCACGTCTGTGATGAACAGACGGTCGGTAATCAGGGGGAAGTATTAAAAAGCCTCAGAAGTAACAAACAGAGCAGAAAGTGGCGTCTCACCGGCTTTAATGTGGAAACAGCATTTCACTTTTCACGCTGAATATTACTAAATCTATTATAGTGTTGGTGTCAAAACAAACAGGCCAGCACCGAGAGCAATATGAAAATTTAATACCTCTGTGCTGATCATAAAGTGAGCCGGCGCTCAGAGGAAAGCAGCGGCGAGAGGTTATCGCTCCACGCAGCGCCGTCCTGCGATATGAGACGCGTTCAAAAAGTTCTCACGTCTGTCCTCAAAAAAAAAAACCCTCAGTGAATCCAGCAAATACCCTCTAATGAAGAGGCAAGAAACAAAAGCTCCACAGACTCAGGGAGATTCAGACGATTCCGCGCTCTCAGATAAAAGATTTCATGTCTCTGTCCTTCCAGAGACGTTTAGGACAATGAGGAATCTGACGATGTCTCCTTTCTCCACCTCCTCACCTTCAAACCGCCAGGAGCATGAAACTACGACCAAAACCAGCTGGCAGATACTCCACCATCAGTTTGGAAGGATTTAATTAAAACAGCTTCAATGTCGTCTAAAAGTGAGATTCAATCAAGGTTTGAACTGAAGCCGCTCACGAACTTTAGACCAGTTTTAAATCAATAAAAAAATCTGTATAAAAATCGACTTTAAACCAACTTCTGCTCAGTCCGATCACCAACTTCAAGTCACATTTAAACCAGCATCAAACTACCTCAAGACAGCTTATAAGTCGTCTAAAACCAGTTTTAAAACCAGCCTAAAACAAGGCTTGAACCAGAATTGAAGCAATTTAAAACCAGGTTTAAACTGGAGCATAAAGTAGCTTTAAACCTGGTTTAAACTTGTTCAAGAAGGAGAACCAGCTCCAAACCACCAACTTCAAATGACATTTAAACCAGCGACAAACCAGTAAGAATGTTCAAACCAACACAAAAACCAGCGACAAACCAGTTTAAACACGACTTCCAATCAAGGCCTAACACTGCAGACAAACATTGGACACTGTGGAATCCTTCATCTGTCCGTCGTTCATCCATCATAGTGGAAAGAAGTCAGAAGTCTGAAACCAGGTCAAAACAGCTTATAAGCCCAGTTTGGTCCAGACTCAGAAACCAGCGTCAAACCAGAAGCAGTTTGAAACTGGATCACAGCTTCCGTCCTGCAATATGAGCTTTTCCCTCTTTTCTCACGTTTGTCCTCAAAAAGCTCCAAATAGGAACGAACTGACCCAAACAGAGAGAAGCTGAGGAGAGGAGGCCCGTCTGGAGCTGAGGCCAGGAAAAAGCTTTAAAACATCCAAGCTGTCCGGGCAGGGAGGTTTCCACGCTCCCGGGACGCTTCAGTGGAAAGACTGCAGGGCCTGAAACCACAGCAGGACGCCGCCACCCACCTCCACCCACCTCCACCCACCTCCACCCACCTCCACTCTGGCTACGGACCATATTTACCCTCCGCTTCTGTAAATATTCAGCAACAAACAGGAATACATTTGGATATTTTTTTTTATCTTATTAAAAACGCTCTGGTATCTGCTCGCGGCGTGCGTTCGCAGAGCGTGACCAATCTGCTCTACATGAGGAGAAACAGAAAGCAGGAACCAGAAGCAGACGATGTCATTTAGAGAAAGACGTCTGCTCCTGCTGAAACCTGAAAACAGACGCAGCCAAACCACCAACACCTGCTTCTGCAGATTCTACCTCTTCTACTCCAATACAGCAACGAAAACACTTCGTACTACTCTCTAGTTAAAGGGCTCAGAGTATAAGCAGAACTCACTTCCTGAAGGTTCTCCAGCAGTACTACTCGTCCCCATACCTGGACTGACGTCCCAGAAGTGAAGACAGTCTGTCCTCTCTGTCCCTGGCTTGTTCCAGGTTTTAAAAAGTGTGTTGCTCCAAGCAGCCAATCAGAAATCAAACCCTATATAGTGTCATCGGGGGTTTAGCCAATCCCAATCAAGGTAGGCCCTCCCTTTGACTCCTCCCACAATTAGGCAGCTCTGCTCTGGCACATGGCACCACGAGAGGAAGTACTTCCTCCTCTTCCCAAGATGGGCATGTGTGGGCAGAGCCAGTCCAGCTCACACAGACACAGCAGATTCTGAGTGTAGCTCCTATGATTAAGTCTTTGCCCATCTCCTTTCCTCCGCCGTCGTTCCACACGACACCATGAAAACTACTAATAACGATGTAGTACATATCCTAGGTGGCGCTGTAACGCTGCCACAGAAATACAACAAAACCAGAGAAGAAGAAAATCCAACGTCTCCACTGTGGAACCCGTTTTCAGAAAAGCTGTGGCGGGAGAACGAATAGAAACGATGGTTACATGAAACGAGGAGCGGGAGATTTTAATCAAATAAACAAATCCGATTTTTAATCAAATGTTTAGATGCGTCCATCTTTTATCGAGAGCAGTTGAAATATTGTCCATTGATCAGATTAGTGGCGTGAAGCCGAGACCGCGGCCTCATCACGTCCTGCTCTGGAGCTTCCAGCGATTTGAACCAGACCAAACTATTAAAAGAAGCGGCCACACTAAAGAAACATGTAGTGGGATTACTTTGGCCCTGACGCAGCGTGGCGTCCATCAGGGAGCTTCTCTGAAGTCTCTTTCACCGCCGAGCGGCGAGGCGGCGGCAGGTTTGTGTGGCGGAGAGAAGCTGCTCGGCAAAGCTAACGACCGGCGTGTGAAAGGCTTTCAGCTCGCCGCCACGAGGGAACCGACGCTCGCGTCTGCAGACACGGATCTGATGAGACGGACGGCGCTCTGTGATTGGCCGTCCTCCACCGTGTGTCCGCGCCGCCGCTTGGGCCTCGCCAGAGTGTCTGCACGAACAGGCGGCGCTCGGCATGAAATATTAAGGGCCGAGGACGGAGGCGGCAGAGCGCCCGGATTGGCTGAGGGGGAGTCATGATCCTCAGCAGGCTGCGAGCGGCGGTAATGGCCGTCTGGCCCACCCCTTCATTACCGCCATGTTCACCCCCCCCCAACACCAGCAGCCTTGTTTTCCCACCGAGGAAATGACCTTCACGCCTGAAACGATGAATCCTCCGCCTCCCCGCCACTGTGTGTGTGTGTGTGTGTGTGTGTGTGTGTGTGTGTGTGTGTGTGTGTGTGTGTGTGTGTGTGTGTGTGTGTGTTTAAGTAGTTGCTGCTCTCCAGTTTGTGATTTCAGAGGATTTCATAGCTGAGCGGACGCTGACGTTCTGGTGTCAGCGGTAATGGAAACACTTTACTCTTCATGCAAAGTGGAGTGAGAAAGCAACGACTACAATAAGACACACACACACACACACACACACACACACACACACACACACACACACACACACACACACACACACACACACACACACACACACACACACACACACACAGTATTTTGAGCTCTCTTCATTAGAGGGAGGTAGAACTCACCACGATGATGAAGGTCACGGGTCCGATGAAGCTCCAGATGAAGTGGTTATCAACCCTCAGCCAGCATCTAGAGGGAGCAGAGGGTCAGAAGGTCAGAAGGTCAGAAGGTCACGTGCAGAACCTCCTATCATCTCGCTGCCAAAACAAAGCAGTGTGTCACAAATCGGTGGCGTTCCAACCGGAGGGGAGTTCTGGCCCGGCGCCAAGAGCAACCGGCGCTACTGGAGTCAGGACTTCAGCCTTCAAATATGAAGCGCGTGTGTGTGTGTGTGTGTGTGTGTGTGTGTGTGTGTGCTCACACGACGCCTCACTCGGTATTTTATCACACAGAAGCAGCGCGGGAGCGAGCGAAGGCCGAACGCAGTTAGAAAGAAGCGTTTTGCTTCAATCCCATAAATCCGACCAACAAATGGCGGCGGGCCGGCCGAGAAGCCGCGGAGACTTCTAACTGACAAGGTCGGCAATTATTCGCAAGCACGTCCTGAAAAGCCGGCGCGGCTCGGCCGGCGCTCATTAACGCTGCTGCTTGGCTTCTTCTGCCACCGACAGGCTGCGAACGCGGCGCCGGGCCAGAGGCGGACTCCTCTTGGTGACATCACCATCATTAGCGCGCCGCGCGGCGGCTCTCTTACGCCCGCTGTGTGCCGTAGCTCCGGTAGTCGATGGCCGCCGAGATGCCCACCACCACGGCCGGGATGAGGTACCCGGACACGTAGTAGTACTTCCTGCGGGAGAACTCGCTCTCGAACACCTCCACCAGCATGAGGTAGAGCTGCACGCCCTCCAGGCACATCCAGGCGAAGGCGGCCAGGAAGCAGAAGTGCAGCACGCCGGCGATGATGGAGCAGACCAGCTGGGGGAAACAGAACCAGAACCAGAACCAGACGTCAAAACCGGTTCCTTAACCTGGAAATGGTCAGGTTTACATTCAGTGTTGAGAAGAAGCCGTTTTTAAAGAAACCATGTTGAATTCATCTGATTTGAACAAACTCAGGTAGACTTGGTGGAACCTCCTAAGACCCGAATCCAGATCGAGCAGCTATAGAGCCGCTGCAGAACAGAGCCACTATAGAGCCGCTGCAGAGTCACTATGTAGCCGCTATAGAGCGAAGGAAGTCAGTTAGAGATTTAAGGTTTAAGAGCCGAGGAAGAGAGACACTGCAGGCATAAAGAGCCTCGTTCATTAGCGGAGTGAGAGTTACAACAGGGCCGGGCCGGGCCGGGCCGTCCCCACGGTACCTTCGGTTCCGTCATGTTGATGCCGACGAGGAAGAGGAGCTCGCCGATGAAGAGGTTGAGGCAGAGGTTCTTGTGGATGGTGTTGCGGTCGCTCTGCAGGCCTCGGAAGAAGCAGAAGGTGAAGAGGCTGATGGCGAGGCAGACCAGCGACACGGCGATGCCCATCCGGGTGATGACGGTGAGGAGGAGCTCGTGAACGCTGCCTTCCCTCTGCACACACACACACCGAGGACGGGAATCAGACCCACAACTTTACAACGCTTCAAATAAAACACGCTCACAAGAAGAACTCGTGTGAAGACTTCCAATGACTCACATTCACAATGCTAACATTAGCACTAACGAATCCCGAGCAACACGGCATCGCCGCTTCTACATTTTATTCATTAAAATGATTAGAATTGCAAATTCTTTGGCGAATGACAGCTAATTCTTACTAATTAAAACCAATAACGTTGATTAATATATCTCACTCAGCATTACTAGCGCTTGTTTCAGCAGGTTTAATTGCCAGATCGGCAAATCAATACCGACTGAAAGCACGAAAAAAATGCTAATATTTGTGCTACTAAACATCATTAAATGCTATATAATGTTATTCTGGGAGACGTCAAAATAAAAGCTTCTAAATGCTAATATTAAAGCTAATTAACAGTAACAGACAGTTAGCACAACTAAAATCTGTTAATTCTCAAAATTAGCATTACTAGCGCTGTGACTCAGCAAGTTGCATGAGTTTAATCCCCGAATAGACAAATCAATCAATCAATACTGATCGAAGGTAACAAATGTGTTATTAAAGACTAATGCTAGCGCTAACAATAGCTACTATTTGTGCTACTTAACACCAGTAATTGCTATGAAACATTACTCTGGGTTAATGTCAAAATAAGTGCTTCTAAATGCTAAAAATAAAGTCGATTAAAGCTGATTTTAGGGAAAATACAATCCGAAGCTAAACCTCAAAATTAGCATTACTAGCGAAGTGGCTACGCCGGTAAATCAGGTTCGAGCACGACGTTAGCGTTTCGATCCCAAAACGAGAGAAATAACCAACGAGACCCAGATTCAGCATTAGTACTTATGAACGCAAATATTAGCTCTAATGCTAACATTAGCACCAGAGCTACGAATAATTCCTTGAAATGTGAATGTTACAGTTTATAAAGACTCGAAAAAACTCCCGAGATCTGAAACCTGAAACAAAAAGGGATCATATTTACAAGAACTACATTTCAGTTTCTCTGAAAATAAACTCGTAAGTTTCCTTTTCTCGTCGAACGTTTGGCAGCCGCGACATCCGGAGGAGCTACGTTACCCACAAAACACCAGCACAGGAAATCCCGAGCTAATGCAACCGGATTTAACCGGAAAACTGGTTAATATAAGAAAAGCCGTCACAGCGTGTGTGAGATTGCGTCATTATTACATTTCTGAGCTGATTTGAGCCACATGAAGAGGAAATCCTCGGCTCAGTCGACGCTCACGTGGAAGCTTCCGGTTAAACTGTGAGACTTTTCATCCCTTTTTCATGATTAATCTGCTGAAGTCACGATCCGCTAAGTGTTTCACAGAAACACGGGAAAGAAAAACCCCAAAAAAAGTGATGAAACGGGTCAAAAACACTCGTTTTAGTTTAAGTGACGCTGAACGCGAGCTAGCAGGGAAGCTAACAGCATGTAGCACCAAGTAGAATTCAAAGGTAACGTTTGTTCAGATTATCAGCAGTTGCAGTATTTTATACTGGTTTTTATTTAGCTTTTGGCCTCGCGTCATAAAAGCTTCCAGACTAGTTCCAATGCAGCTTTTATCGGAGTTCCACTAGTTGGTGCTGTTGTTAGCTTTTGTAATGGAACCACACACAAGCGCCAGAGAACAATGAGCTCTAAACATGAAGACTGGAGAACACAGACGTTCTAGTGGACAGACCACCAAGATGGATTGTTATTACTGTGACTGTCAAAGTAAAACTACCGAGGTGGATTGTTATTACTGTGACTGTCAAAATAAAACCAACAAGTTGGGTTGTTATTACGGTGACTGTCAAAGTAAAACTAGCTAGTTGGGTTGTTATTACTGTGACTGTCAAGATAAAACTACTAAGTTGGGTTGTTGTTATGGTGACTGTCAAAATAAAACCACCAAGTTGGATTGTTATTACTGTGACTGTCAAAGTAAAACTACCAAGTTGGGTTGTTGTTATGGTGACTGTCAAAATAAAACCACCAAGTTGGGTTGTTGTTACGGTGACTGTCAAAATAAAACTACCAAGTTGGGTTGTTATTACTGTGACTGTCAAAGTAAAACTACCAAGTTGGGTTGTTATTACTGTGACTGTCAAAGTAAAACTACCAAGTTGGGTTGTTATTACTGTGACTGTCAAAATAAAACCACCAAGTTGGGTTGTTGTTACGGTGACTGTCAAAGTAAAACTAGCTAGTTGGGTTGTTATTACTGTGACTGTCAAAATAAAACCACCAAGTTGGGTTGTTGTTACGGTGACTGTTAAAATAAAACTACCAAGTTGGGTTGTTATTACTGTGACTGTCAAGATAAAACTACTAAGTTGGGTTGTTGTTATGGTGACTGTCAAAATAAAACCACCAAGTTGGATTGTTATTACTGTGACTGTCAAAGTAAAACTACCAAGTTGGGTTGTTGTTATGGTGACTGTCAAAATAAAACCACCAAGTTGGGTTGTTGTTACGGTGACTGTCAAAATAAAACTACCAAGTTGGGTTGTTATTACTGTGACTGTCAAAGTAAAACTACCAAGTTGGGTTGTTATTACTGTGACTGTCAAAGTAAAACTACCAAGTTGGGTTGTTATTACTGTGACTGTCAAAATAAAACTACCAAGTTGGGTTGTTGTTATGGTGACTGTCAAAATAAAACCACCAAGTTGGGTTGTCATTACGGTGACTGTCAAAATAAAACTACCCAGTCCAGGAGTCATGATATTTTAACTATATCACACAGAGTTTCTGTCGTCTTCAAAACATGAAACTTTTTTGAAACGAAAAATAACTTTTCACTTGAAAAGTTGTCATGGCAACGGGGCGTATGTCCAGCGTACGAAGCGAAACCCCTCAGAGGGCGGGGGCGACGTTGTCTCGCCGTTGTCGTGGAAACGGGGTCCAAAACATGGAAATGTAAACAGTGAAGAATGAATCTTGCGACTCTGAGAGGTTGAAGGAGAGTAAAGAGGGAACATGTGCCGGAGGAGCGAGGCTCCATGTGTACGAGCGTCTCAGCAGATGTGGAAAACCTCCCAGATGTTTTCACCTGGCACGTATTACAGGACCGAGCTGAAGGCCTGAAAGTGAGGCAACTCCTGCTGGGATATTAGTAATTTTATGGGGAGCAGGAGCAGAGCGAGGGGGGGGGGGGGGGGGGGGGGGGGGGGGGAGGGGGGCTGCGGTCTGGAGCTGTGGTTCAGGTTGAGGTTAGAACAGATTACAGGCTCACCAGTTCACCAGTGGAAACAGATTATTAAACACGCCACAAACTTCTCTACATTTATTACTGGCGGGCTGCACTCGCTCTAATTGGGTCGTAATTATATTACTCCTGTGAGAGAAACGCCGCGCGTCAGACCGCCGCCGCCGCTGCCTATTCCCGTGTCATCGCAGTGACGGCCACAAGGGTGGGGGGGGGCTTACCACGTTGCCGCGGTGCGCCATGAGGATGGCGAAGTTGGTCAGGTGACTGCAGGAGCAGGTGGTGTGGCTCTTGTTGGTGTCCAGCAGCTTGCAGCCCTGAGTCGACCAGTATCCCATCATGCTTCGCTCCGAGTAGTTCCAGAAGGAGCAGTTAGGGTTGTAGTAGTGCTCCTTCTGCAACACACACACACACACACACACACACACACACACACACACACACACACACACACACACACACACACACACACACACACACACACACACACACACACACACGCACCATGTTAATACAAAATAAATGCACAAATCATCAAATTATTTAGAGTTGGGAAATAAATAAATCCTGAAAAAAAAAATCTGTGACCTTTGACCTCTGATGAGGTCAACAGGTCTGGAAGATTATTGGCTGTAAAAAAAAAAAACAGCTTTAGAGCGTGTCGGAGGTTCAGAAAATCATGGTGAAAGACTCTAACCATTGTCTGTGGACACTTTTAAAAACCCATCATCTATGGACATCCCCAACCTGAAATCAAACTGAAAACTAAAGACAAAAAAAACAGTATAGGCTAAAAACCATAGTCTGAGAACACTGAAATCCACTGTCTGTGATCACTCCGTCTCATCTTTGTAATGTCTTCAGCCGTTCACGTCACTGCATCGTCTTCACTGATATGTTAGCGTCCCTGCTTTTCTGACACAGCCTCCTCGCTCAAACATCCCGAAGAGGGGGGGCGGGGGCTCTGGGCGGGGGGGCGGGGCTTACGTCCAGGTGCTCCAGCGTGAAGATGACGGGGTCGGCCACGAACACGCGGCTGGACTCCTTGGTGATGGAGGCCGACAGGATGTGCGAGTTGACGGTGAGCGAGAGGTTGTGCTTGTTGGGCTCGCCCGCCGTCCTCAGCGTGGCGTTCTCCGTGCTCAGGAACTGACCCAGGTGCTTGTAGAGCACAAACACCAGCTTAGCCACGCCTGCACACACACACACACACACACACACACACACACACACACACACACACACACACACACACACACACACACACTGTGATTGTTCCTGTGCCGTCAGCCTGTAAAAGCTGCTTCTTCTCCCAGATTTCCCGCTGGAAGTAGCATTAGCATTAATCCAACAGCGACAAAGCCGCTCTCTGTTAGAAGTAACTGCTCTGGATAATGCTAATGCTAAAGCTAACAGTGGGCTCAGGTCAGAGAGGCATTCAGGCTAAAGAAGTAGAAGAAAGTTTGAACAAATGATGGCATTTTCTTCTGTCATTCATATTCTAATCATCTTTAGCATGTAGCCTCTCTACTGTGTAGCCCCCGAAGCTCGTTAGCATGTAGCATGCTGTACAGATCGTAGTTTACGTGATGCAACTGAATGCTGAAGGCTGTCAGTTCCAACCAGACCAACATGGCGGCCGCACACAAACTTTCTCTTTTATTACTGAAGCAGTTCAGAGAAATGTCTTTCGGGAAACTTTTGAAGTGAGAAATAAGCTGCAGTTGAAAAGTTAAAAGGCTGCTTCACAGATGTGTGGCTGCTGTGAGGGGGCGTGGCCTGTGAGTTGAGTATGAAGTCTCCTGCAAAACAAGAATTGGTTTGCCTCCAGTAGAACACAGGTCTTATAAAAGAAGGCTTTGTTTAAACATGCTAAATGCTAATCAACGCTCATGTGGCTACAGGCTAATGCTAATGCTACTTGTAGTGGGGCTGGTCTCACGTTTTTGTCCGGAGGACTGTTATATTAGTTCAGGATTAATGAGGCGTCGTCTCCAGTAAATGGGAGTTTAGTCTAATAGTAACAGAGCTGAGCTTCACTGGCTCTAGCAATGCTAATGCTAAAGCTAAGGGTGGGCCGAGCGAGGAGGACAGAGAGATTTCATCGCGCAGCGCTTATCGTATCATCTGAAGCTAAATATAATTTTTTTTTCCAATTAACTGACGCCAATCGCAGCAACTGTGAGAACAGGCTAAAGCTAATGCTAATCACGGGGGGACGTCTTTCCCGCCGACAACTTTTCTTTGTGAAACTGGGAGTTGAGAGCCGTTAGCATTAGCGGGCAGCGACGTGACGCTTCACTCACCGTTCTTGCTGTTGACTTTGACGGTGTTGGAGGAAAGCTGCAGCGTCGCTCCGCCCTTGTTGGTCTGAGGGAACCTGAAGTCCTGGACCTGACCGTCGGTGCTCAGCACGTACACGTCCAGCACTGTGGGGGGGCGAGGGGGGCGAGGGGGGGGGGGGGGGGCACACAGGGATTACTCAGGTCTCCAAAGCATTACACGGTGTTCAGCAGAGCGATAGTGTTCAGGGCTACGTGTCAGGACTGCTAGCTCATTGTGCTAACAGCCTCTCGGCAGCGAGCCCCCCCACAGAGAGTCATTTACTTAAAAAAGCGTGTCGCTAAGCTGTCGGCCGCCATTGTGCACGCCCGCGAGGCAGTGCAAACATCACAACAAGGACGGAGAGAGATGGCGGATGAGCGGGCGCCGCAGAATGAATGTCAAATATTCACAGGATCAAAAAATATCATTGAGCTTTTTCTTTCCCCCCGTGGCTTCAGATAACTGAGCTGCAGCAGCAAATCTCTGAAAATCCTCCAAACTCCGGCAGCCGCTCGCTCCGGTGCGCCGGCTGCCGGGTGGCGCTCGCTTTGATGAGTGAAATTACTGAGGGTCAAGAGGACGGCGGCGTCAGCTCAGACTCACTTCCTCACATCCACCAGTCCTGACAGACCACAGCAATGGTTCCCCCACTCCGGCTTTTAGCCCCTTCATCATCCTCCTCCTCCTCCTCTTCCTCCTCCTCCTCATCCCCCTCCTCTCCTCCCCCCATCCTATCATCTTCCTCCTCCTCCCCTCCTCAACCTCTCCTCCCCTCCTCCTATCATCCTCCTCCTCCTCCTCATCCTCCTCCTCTTCCTCTTCCTCCTCCTCCTCCTCCTCATCCCCCTCCTCTCCTCCCCTCATCCTATCATCCTCCTCCTCCTCTCCTCCTCCTTCTCATCCTCCTCCTTCTCATCCTCCTCATCCCCCTCCTCTCCTCTCCTCCCCCCATCCTATCATCTTCCTCCTCCTCCCCTCCTCAACCTCTCCTCCCCTCCTCCTATCATCCTCCTCCTCCTCCTCCTCTTCCTCCTCCTCCTCATCCCCCTCCTCCCCTCCTCCTACTCCTCCTCTCCTCCCCTCATCCTATCATCCTCCTCCTCCCCTCATCCTATCATCCTCCTCCTCCTCCTCTTCCTCCTCCTCCTCATCCCCCTCCTCTCCTCCCCTCATCCTATCATCTTCCTCCTCCTCTTCCTCCTCCTCCCCTCCTCCTCCTCCTCCTCTCCTCCCCTCATCCTATCATCCTCCTCCTCTCCTCCTCCTTCTCATCCTCCTCCTCTCCTCCTCCTTCTCATCCTCCTCATCCCCCTCCTCTCCTCCCCTCATCCTATCATCTTCCTCCTCCTCCCCTCCTCCTCCTCCTCTCTTCCTTTACACTTCATTTCCACAACAACATTTCCAGTGAAAACACATCGTTTTGTTTTGTTTTGTTTCAGAATAGTTTGACGTTTCCACGGAAACAACAGTAACGCTGAAAATCATGTAGTTTACATGTCGGGCCACTAGTCGGCGCTGTTGTTAGTTTCAGTACTGAAACCCTATACGCATGCATTTCAGACGCTTATGTCCAGATCACATGATCTGAGTGTTTGAGTCAACGCTGACGAGTTTGATTCAGAAGTAATCGGATTAAAACGGCGTCATGTTGACGCTTCTATCTGATTGGACCCGACTGACGTTGTGATTGGACGAGGAGACGTGACTTTAAATGACTCGTCGGCTTTGCTGCTCGTCACCTTCGTCGTTTCCTGATCAAACAAACACAACAAACTCGACCGGTTGATCTTCGGTGCGTCCACATGTGATCACGTGACCGAGATAATCCGATCTAATAATCAGATCTGCGTTTTAAAAACCTACTTGGGTGAAAAAAATAAAAGCCAAATACATATGGTCATGGTAAAATAAGAACCAGTGCCAGAAGCTCTTTTATTCAGCGCCAGGAACAAAGAAACAATCAGGGCGACTCGCTCTTATCAGCTCTGCTAACGGCGGCTAAAACGTGACAGAGGAGAGCGACTGAATCCAACAGTTGGTTTCTTTGTTTCCCCCGAAGGTCCGAACAGTTCGTCTCACTGAACACGTTCAATGAGGCGACTTCACAAAGCAAGAAAAAGATTAAAAATCAATGAGGTCTAAGACAAAGAGGGCGAGAGGAGGGGTGGGGGGGGGGGTGAGCCTTAGCAACAGAGAGCTACGAGCACAAAGCCCACAGAACTGAGTGAGATCATGTCGTTAATAAACTCCAGGAGGACCAATTGGCTTTATTTGCTTCTGGTAACAGTGGCAACGCAGTTATTAAAGTAATATCAGCGTTTTCTCTGTTACGAGACGAGATACTTCAATACTTTCATGCGGAGAAAAGTCACGAACTAAAACCTGATTGTTTCTTGTTCGATGATAAACGTGTCGACGTCACGAGAAATAAAGACGAACTGCGGTACAAGGTGAATGACGGTGAGCGGGAGAGCTGCTGCGACGCTAACGATGCGTCTCATTAGCTGCAGCTAATGTGCTAATGCTGCTAAACGTCAATATGACATAAAATAATGATATTTTAATTTGTGACGCTAAATACGGAAGTCTTAGAATCAAATGCTGCTGATGAGCAATCTTAGCATGACCAATGGTCAGATTGGTGCAACGCAAACGTTAATAATGCTTATTTTAAATGTTACAACAGCTAAATGTGAAATTTAAAATGCTCGATAGATAGATAGACAGATAGACAGATAGACAGATAGACAGATAGACAGATAGACAGATAGATAGATAGATAGATAGATAGATAGATAGATAGATAGATAGATAGATAGATAGATATTGCTATCAAGTTAGCATTAGTCAGTGAATTGGATTGTTGTAGCTTAATGCTACTAGTGCAAATAAATATTAATAAATACTCACATTAATGTGACTAAGTCATAATTTTAGTGCTACTAAATAAGCCCACTCGTGCTATGAAATGCTAATATTAGCAGAGGTATGTATATAACGCTGGTAAACATTTACATTAATCGTACAAAATGCTTACAGTCGAGCAGATACAGGCTAAATGTAGGCGACAATATTACAAGTAATACAAGTAATATTACTAGTATAGTACTTTCTTTTTCTTTTCTTTTACTAGAACTAGTATAGTACTTATACACACACCCATATATATATATATATATATATATATATATATATATATATATATATATATATATATATATATAGGTAAATAAGTGCTGCTACTTTTAAAGCGAATGCTAGCTCGGCTCTCCAGCCACTAAGCCACCTCAGGTGTGTTTCTGAGTTTAAATCAGATTATTTTTCTGTCGGAGGAAAGTTTGAGGCTCAGCCGACAAGCTGACATTTACTTTGAAAAACAGGAACAGTTTCGAGGAGGAACTCACTGATGTTCTCTGCGGGCACTTTGACGACGGCGGGCTCGATCAGGTTCTCCGCCAGCACGAAGGCGCCTTCCTCCAGCGTGTCCAGCAGCATGGTGGCGGCGTGCGATTGCTCCGTGGCGTTCATGTCCTTCCAGGATTTCAGAGCTTCCGGCCTCAGGAGGTTGTCGACGGTGTCCACGATGGCCTGCACCCACGGAGACGGGGTCAAAGGGTCAGCCTGCTGCTGGTTGTTCCTCTGGTCAGGGCAGGAGTTTAATCACAGAGCAGGGAACCAGCGAGCAGATGAAACACAACAGGAGGGGTCATGCATGGTCACGGGGAGCTGACACATCAACACGGCCTCCACACCGAGATGACCATTAAAGAATTCTCTTTGCATTATTTATGTTTTGTTTACGATGAATCGGTTTAATTTGAGTCTCTGGTGGAACGATTGCTTCACTGAATCATAACGCAAACAAGCCCGAAGGCAAAAAACAAAGTTCTTTTTCTCCTCCGTCTAAATGGAGCCGTCTGAATGCTGATTTTTAACAAAGATTCTCCCGAACGAGCAATCATCATCATCATCATCATCATCATCATCATCATCATCATCATCATCATCATCATCATCAACATGCTTCAATCTCTAATCTGCTAATACCACAGCTAATAAATCAGCACGACTCAATTCCAAAATTAGCCCAGCTAAATGCTAAATGCTACCAATGTATCTCGATTGCAGTTTAATGTAAAAATACTACTACAGGGCTGCAATGTCGGCACGGTTACTTCTTAAAGTTAGCACTGCAAAGTGTGAATATCAGGGAAAGACGCCAACGTCTGTGCTCATTAGGGCCGGGGAAACAATGTGTGGAACAGCCTGAACACAGGAAGTGTTACTAATGCTGAAGCCAGTTTGAGCGGCAGCAGCTCCATTTCACTGCGGATTAAAGCAACGAGCCTCCAGACCTCATTCACACTGTCAGTCTTCAATAGAACCAGTGGCACCTTGCTGAAAGCCTCTAACTTATGTGTAAATTAGAACCTCGGACCAGGGACCCGGGAAGAGCAGAGAAATAGTCGAGGTTTTAACTGTTAACATACCTTAATGAGAGGACAACCTCCTGCAGGGGGCGCTGCTGTGACGTTTAATTCAGTCAAACATAAGGCTCGTGGATAAAGAAAATCAGAAACCACCAAGCAAGGTGGTTAAATTGCATTTATAGGTGTTTTTCTTTACATTTCACTGTATTTTATGTTGAGATTGTTGTCATTTTTAGTACGAATTGTGTGATCTCGCAAAGTTCTTCCGTACACTGTGACCACAAACTCAAGATGAAACTGGACCGGATGCGGCTTCTGAAGTTACATTTTATTTAGTATGTATTTTGTATACCTCTATGTGTATATTATATTCATGTATATATATATATATATATATATATTGTATAGCCTCCAGTGGAATGATTTCTTCATTGAATAATAACGCAAACAAGTCCAGAGGCAAAAGAAACAAAGTTCTTTCTCTCCTTCATTTCAATGGAGCCGTCTGAATGCAAATGTTCTCCCTCAAGAGCAATAATCATCCTCATCCTCACGATGAAGGCCGGTCGTCTTCCTCCTGAACCGGATCGGTTGGTCGGGCTGCAGCTCGCTTCGCCTGCAGGAAATCTCTTCATTTCCTGCGTTCTGACGAGCAGTAAGCAAACCAAACATTCGGCGGCATCCCGGCTTCCTTTGACCTCGGCCGGTTCACCCTCTCCGCTCGCTACCCGGCGAGGCGCCGCCCCCTCGGCGCCGCAAATCAAGACTGACAATTTAACCATAGGTGCCATTAACCGTCGCAATGACGATAATTAACCACAACAAGAAGTTGCTCACTGTACCAATTAGTCACAGCTGTGATTATCCAAAACACTCATCGACCGCAGACGGATCATCCGCTCGCCCAGAATAACGAGGACCGCCGTCCGCACGACATGTGATTAACCGCAATGTTTGTGCCCACCGAGCGCTTGTTAACCGCCTGCTCGGGGCCGGGATCGAACACGGGTCCCTATAGGCGGACGTCCAGACGTCCGCACAGTGGAAATCACCTTACAAAACCACATGCTGCCACCAGGGGGCGAACCCCAGGGCGCCCTGCGGGGACGCACAGATTAGTGGACATTGTTGCTCGAGGTGATTAAGAAGAGAGTGAGACCTCACTCTTCCTCCTATCTCTGCTGAGAGGCGCTCACGTGCAGCGGAAAATAGCTAATGCTAGCAGGGGAAAAACACACTTAACCTTTCAGGCTGTTAATGCTAATCACAGCTACTGTGGATTCAGGATGATACTAATGCTCATTTCTGCCGCGGAGCAGGACAGAGAGGCAGCGGCTCAGATTGGATAAAGACTGCTAATGCTAATGCTAATGCTAATGCTGGAGGACCCCGGTCGGTTTTAATTTAGTTTTAATAAAAGTAGGAAAACACGAACTGATGATAAAACAGGAGGAGAAACAACTAATGCTGATGTCAGAAACGTACATACTTCTGTCTCACAGGGAGGGGCAATTACCACTGTGTGTGTGTGTGGGGGGGGGGGGGGGGGGGGGTATTGAAACAACAGAGAAGAGCTGACGAGATGGAGGAGAGGAGGAGGAAGAGGAGGAGGTCAACAGGTACTGAAACATGACAGACAGACTGCATGCTGGGAGTCGGTCACCATCAGAAAGGAGGGGAGGGGTAATAAAGACAGGTGGGGTATTAACATATATGGGGGGGTTATAAATATGGGCGGGGGGGGGTAACATCCTGGCAGATATACCTTCATGTACGCTCTGCACGTCTTCTCTCTCTTTTGAAGCTTTTCCACACAACAAGAGGAGCAGCAGGATGAAAACACACCGCAGAAACAGGAAGTGAGAAAACAGGAAGTGTCTTACCATCAGGTGTCACCCCCCCCCTCGCCCACACCCCCACCCCCCACCCCCTGATTCAATCTGAACGTTCCAGAAATTAAGGAAAAGTTTCTAAGGAAACCTTTGGGATTAAACTTCTATTAGTGAAAGTCTTTGGACGACTTTCTGATGAAAAGGCAACGAGAAGAAGAAGAAGAAGAGGAACTGATGAAGGCAAAAGGATGAAGAGGAAAGAGGAAGAAGAGTAGCGGCAGATTGAGATCCTCCTCATTCAGGAAGCAGATGAACTTTTGTTGTTTTGTGTTTCCTGTCAGAGGAAATTAAACTTCTTTGTGTCTTGTGATAATCCCAGAACGTGTGTGTGTGTGTGTGTGTGTGTGTGTGTGTGTGTGTGTGTGTGTGTGTGTGTGTGTGTGTGTGTGTGTGTGTGTGTGTGTGTGTGTGCAGCACCTTGTTGAAGCTGCGCCCTGCAGAGTCCTTCTCGCTGGGCCGGAGCTCCTGCAGCTGAGCGTCCAGGATGTCGACCAGCTGCTCCATCAGACGCACCGAGGAGCTGACGTCGCCGGCGAACACCGGGCCCTGGGTGTGGCGCGCCAGCTCGTTGGCGAGGCTCGCCGCGTTCTCGCCGCTGCGGATCTGCAACGACAGGACGGCGGAGGTCAGGGGGCGAGTGGAGAACAGGAAGGGGAGAACGTCTGCACCGACCTGCAGGGAGAAACTCCACCAAACACCTGAAATAATCTACCATGTTAAGAAACTAAAAACATGGAGGATTAACAGTAATCCAGCTTCTAATTCCAAGTGACTTTTCTCTGTAGGAATTAACAAGGATTATTAGTCGTGTAGTTTAATGAATGTTTCTTCTATTCGACAGGTTCAGCCTCAAGCTGGATTTAATCTCATCATTTTAAACTTCTTTCAAGGTTTTCATAAAACTTTATTGTATTTTATGCTTGTTGTTTTTCTGTTGGTTTGTGTTGATTTGTATTTGTTTTCTCTCGGTTTCTGTTCAGATCCACATTCAATCTCCTTTATTTATTCCACGAGGGGCATTGACGTAGTTTCCCAGTGTGTACTTCTACATACATACATACATACATACATACATACATGCATTCAGTCATCAGTCGTTCATCATTGTCTTAGTTTATATTCCTTTTCTCTCGGTTTGTATTTGTCCTCCTGAGTGTTGTTAGCGTAGCCGCTGAGCCTCGGTCCAGCTCTCTGGGCACTCCGAGTGTTTCTGGCTGAAATCGATGCTTCTCCTCGCTCGTCCACTGCCTGTGTGAGTTTTTCTCTCTTCCACTGCCTGAAGCAGCTTTATGTTTCTTATCTGGACGTCCACATCTCAGCCCGACCTGCGTCACATCAAAGCTCGACCTGCGTCACATCAAAGCTCGACCTGCGTCACATCAAAGCCCGGCAGTGAGAGTGGAGAGCAGCTTTGATTCTCGCCGCTCGGCAGCTCTCTGCCGCTCTCTGCAGCTCTCTGCAGCTCTCTGCCGCTCTCTGCAGCTCTCTGCCGCTCTCTGCAGCTCTCGGCAGCTCTCTGCCGCTCTCTGCCGCTCTCTGCAGCTCTCTGCCGCTCTCTGCCGCTCTCTGCCGCTCTCTGCCGCTCTCTGCAGCTCTCTGCCGCTCTCTGCAGCTCTCTGCCGCGCTCTGCGTCCCTCGTCCTTCCTGTGAGGAGCGCCCTGGACCAGAGACACAGAAGACGTGTTTGTGTCCTCGGTGGCGTCGGGACTTCTTACCTTCTGGGCCACCTGGGTGACCCAGTGGGAGGTGCAGTTGCTGAGGTCCGGCCCTTTGGAGCACCAGGTCCCGGCCACGGTGCAGAGGAAGGACGCCACGCCTGCAGCACAACAAACAGCGTCACAACTCACATTCACGGAGGGACCCTGAACGCACCGCGGGGTGGGTGGGTGTGTGTGTGTGTGTGTGTGTGTGTGTGTGTGTGTGTGTGTGTGTGTGTGTGTGTGTGTGTGTGTAAGACAATAAATAATACACCAGTAAACAATGTTAAAAGGAAAATGTAAACTTCGGGGACGTAACAGGCCAAAAAGCTTAAAAATGCGAAGTGGCATCAAACATATAGAACTGAATTCACGTCTTGGAATAAACAGATTGATCATCATGTAAACAGATTATAGTAAACAACTTCTCCTGACATCTGGAAGGTAAACAAACACCGATCCTGGTTTGAACAAACATGTTTATTATAAACAGAGAAACTACGACACGAGTTCACATGGAGCTGAGCTCAGTCTGCTGAAGGACGACTCGTCTGGACTCCTTTAATCTGGATTGTTCTGGTTTAATCTGGATTGTTCTGGTTTAATCTAATTTGTTCTGGTTTAATCTGGTTTGTTCTGGTTTAAATCCGCTTTGTTCTGGTTTAATCTGGATTGTTCTGGTTTAAATCCGCTTTGTTCTGATTTAAATCTACTTTGTTCTGGTTTAAATCTGCTTTGTTCTGGTTTAAATCTGGTTTGTTCTGGTTTAATCTGCTTTGTTCTGGTTTAAATCTGCTTTGTTCTGGTTTAAATCTGGTTTGTTCTGGTTTAATCTGCTTTGTTCTGGTTTAAATCTGCTTTGTTCTGGTTTAAATCTGGTTTGTTCTGGTTTAATCTGCTTTGTTCTGGTTTAAATCCGCTTTGTTCTGGTTTAAATCTGCTTTGTTCTGGTTTAATCTGGTTTGTTCTGGTTTTAATCTGCATTGAAACGGGTTCTGAAATGGGATTAAAACGTGTTCCGGGTTGATCTTTAATAATTTTTTTAGGTGGTTCTGAACTGGATTGGACTTGGGCTAGTTTTGATCCAGAAACCAATCGAAGCTTCTGATTGGCTGTTTGAGCTGCGCGATGCCTTCAGGGACCCTGAACAGGAAGTCCCTGCAGCTCACTGCATCGCGCCGTCAAGTGAAACCTGTTTGTGTTTGCTGAGGCGGGAGTCAGATTAGGAGGTTTTAAAGTTTCAGATTTCCTCAGCGCGGCGCGTCGTCGTATTTATCGAGTGCATCAGATGTGAAACGCCGGATCTCAGCGATATCCTGAATATGATCAAAAGCGTCTTCCTCCCCGGGGCTCCCGGGGTCCGTGTGAATCCCCTCCGCTGGAGCGTCTTCCCGCCGTCACGGCGCTGACAGCTCTGTCAGCCTCCTGACGGGGTGTGAAGGTAACTTCAGCGAGGCGGCGGCGGCGGCGGCGGCGCTGTCAGCTGAACTCCCATAATGACCCGACTGCACAGCTCACACACTCCAGGAGAGGAAATCTTCAACCGGCCGTCAAAACGTCGCCGTTTACATCACGTCTCGTGAAGCGCGATGAGACACACTCACTTTCATGTGACGACGGATCTGCAGCTTCCAGGAAACGATCTGCCTCCGAGGCTCCGACTGATCGCCGCTTTTATTTCATGAGTCCTTCACTCCGGCTCTGCTTTTTGAATGTTTACTGGATTACTTCATCTTCCATACTTTATTACTGCAGAGTACCGATCCCCCTTGAACTTTTACACATTTTGTCACGTTAAATGTACTTTGCTGGATTTTCAGACGGACCAAGGTGAAGTGAAGTGGAAGGAAAAGAATCTGTGGTACTAAATACTGTCACAGTATTTCTCCTCCCGAGTCAATACTTTCCTCCTGTAACTGTAATCCCACCTGAAGTCTGTTGAGCTCCGTCCGCGGCGTCTCCACCACACTTTTGTTTTGTCTTTGTAAAATAACTGGAGTTGGACAGTCTGTTGAGCCTCGTCTTTCTTTTTCTATCCATCAGCTGTGAGCCGCCGCCGCCGCCGCGTCCCGCCCGGAGACAAGCAGCACCACAGCATGATGCTGCCTCCACCATGCTTCAGAATCCCAGGAAAACATTGAACTTTGTGGTTGAAATGTGACGATCAGTGGAAAAGTTCAAGGGGAATCGATGCTTTTACTTTTTCGTGTCTTTTTTATTGAGTATTTTCTATGATTGATATGTTTCGGATTACTTTTGCTATTTTTTGATGATAATTACAGTAATTTATGTGAAATAATTCATTACGATATAATATTCATGGTTATTTTTGCATGTTTTATTTAGATTTTTTCTTTATTTTTTAATATTGTATGTTTTTTAATCATTTATTTACAATCTTATCACTTTTGTGTATTTAATTTATTCAATATTTTATTTCCTTTAGTGATTCGCGTCACAGAATTCTTCTTCCAATTTCATTTTAACAGTTGTTTTTTCTTTGGAGGCACAAATTTGATCACATTTTTTTTAGGGAGGGTATTTATTTATTTATTTATTTATTTATTTATTTATTTTTAACTCAATTACGTTAATTAATCGTTTCATTTATCGTTTCATTTACAAACATTTTTACTCTTAGGATTTTAGTGCTGCACATTTTGAAAATGTTTAATATTGTTAATTTGTTTCCCTGATATATTTTAATTTGCCCAATTGATCTGTCTTTATTGAAATTGATCCTTTTATCTTTTTAGTCGTTCAAATTCTTCAAATACATTTTTGCTTTGATGTTATTATTTTCTGCATTTATTCGTCTGTTTGTTCATCATTTCTTTGATTAATTTATTCTTTCATTTAATCATTTTCAGAATTCATTGATTTTGTTTTTCACATTCTTATTTTTATATTCTGAAGTTGTTTTATCTTTTATTTATTGCTTTTAACATTTATGTATTTATTAATATGTATTATCAGTTTCTATTTTATTTGTAGCATTTATTCCTTCTCATTGTTTTATTTGTTGTCTTGTAATCTTTATACATTGCACAATTTTATAATATTTCTTTCTTTTGATTTACCAAATTTGACCCATTTTATCGTCTTTTAGACAATAAAAATCTTTATTTGCAGCTGAATTCTGTTGCCGATTTTATATATGTACACTGTATATATATATATATATATATTAATTCCTAAAAATGGATAAATATTGTTCCTAAAGTTTTGGTGAGAATCTGAGCACACGCCACACGCCACACGCCACACGCCACACGCCACACGCTAAGCACGCCAGTGAAGAGAATAAAATCTGATTTGAAGCGTTTTGGCCTCCATCAAACAGCCGACAGAGGAAATGACCGGAGAAGAAGCTCAAACAGTCTCATCGTCCCTCGGCGTCTCTACGGCGTCACTTCTCATCATTTATCGGCTGAGAATCAGATTCCAGGAGCGAAACAGAATGTGAGGAAGAGCGAATAAAGAGAATAATCCACCCCCGTGTTTGTTAATCTCAGCTGGGCACAATAAGAGGAAGAACGAACAGAAACGTTTCAGATTAGAATCAGCAGACGTCCGCGGAGCTGCTGCAGTTACAGCGGATTACATCAGCTCGTAAACAGCCTTTTTATATCGGGCGGAATATTTGATAGGTGTTTCAGACCGAGTGGGGAGAAGCTGTGTAATCCCCCAACGCTCCTGTTGGGACGCCAGCGGAAAGAAAACATGAAAGAAGAAAACGGGATTCTGTGTTGGAGGTAGAAACACGTCTGAAGAAAACTGAAACGAATCCTGTAAAGCTCAGCAAACATCAACGCCACATACTGACGGGAATAACTACAGTTACAGAAATATACAAATATAAATAAATATAAATATAATAAAGGTATCGTGATAACTTCCTGTCATGAGAATAACGAGTTAAACACTTTTGAGAAGTGGCCGTTAAAAGCCGAGACAAACGTTGACCAAAATATGACGCCACTGGTCGGCCGGATTAAGTTCACGACCCCCAATTATGGTTTTTAATCTGGATGAAGCTCATTAAGGTAAAGAGCAGATTGATGAAAATGACCAAAACTAAAATCACACCATGGATCAGATCATTTCATATCAGCTAACTGATATAAAAACACATATTTGGTCACGTCTGATGAATTTCTCTTTGGTTGACCGATACAGTCACA
>NC_137635.1:54607337-54739837 GCF_963383615.2 Lipophrys pholis
GAGATGCTGTAAAATCTGAGAGCTATAAATTTAACGGTAAAGAGGGAAAAAAAAATAAATAAAAAAAAAAGCTTGTTTCTGGAGACTAGCAGACACGCAATGAGGCGCGGTGTTTTACGATTTATTACTGGTATTATTCTCCTTCTCCCGGCGCTCCAGTCCCTCGGCTTTCAGACGCAAACTGACACCAGTGGCAATGAGAGTGAAATTTGTGTGACGAGTAAAAAATGAGTGAAATCCTCGGCGGAGGCTCAGATCTCTGCTGCAGACACTTATTAAAGGTTTACACGGGAGATTTCCTGGACCCAAATCATTGTTGTCATTTTTTTGGGGGTTTTGATGATGAATCAGTTTAGTTTGTTTTTTTTTAAAACAAAATCTAACGTTTGACCAACAAAACTTCTAAAACAACACTTTTTTAGGGATACTGCAATACCACTTTTTTTTTTATACGAGTACTAACCTTTAGCTGCTCACTGATACCAATACCGATACCGAGTATTGAATACTACGGCTGGGTGATATAAAGACATTCAGGATATTTCCAGATTTCCCAAAATGTGATTTTTAAAAACACATTATTGTTTTTATCGATATAGTTTTTGCATTTAAAATATTACTTTCAAGACTTGCCATGTTTTTTAACGGTTTTTAACACTTACATAACATATTTCTGCAGAAGTCACATGTTTATTCGTGCGACGGCTTAATAAATGTTTTGCTTTGCCGGCGACTTTCACTTGATTGAGTGAAAAATAAATACTGATATTATATTGTATATCGCCATACTGAGAAAAACTGCCATGCAAATAATATCCAAAGGCTATGCACTGCCACTAACCACCTCCACCTCTTCTGTGTCGACGCTACGTCACCTCCGCCAGCCTACATTAGCATAGCAGAGCATGGCGTCTCTCTCCACTCTGCGCTATGCTACTGTAGACCGAGCTGCTGGTGAGAGTATCAGTCACTTTAATCATGTTTAGCATGTAGCATGTAGCATCCCTGGTGTGTGAGCCCTGGAACTCTTTAGCATGTAGCATCGCTGGTGTGTGAGCCTGAAACGTTTAGCATGTAGCATGTAGCATCGCTGGTGTGTGAGCCTGAAACGTTTAGCATGTAGCATGTAGCATCGCTGGTGTGTGAGCCTGAAACTTTTAGCATGTAGCATGTAGCATCCCTGGTGTGTGAGCCCCAGAACTCTTTAGCATGTAGCATCGCTGGTGTGTGAGCCTGAAACTTTTAGCATGTAGCATGTAGCATCCCTGGTGTGTGAGCCCTGGAACTCTTTAGCATGTAGCATCGCTGGTGTGTGAGCCCCAGAACTCTTTAGCATGTAGCATCGCTGGTGTGTGAGCCTGAAACTTTTAGCATGTAGCATGTAGCATTGCTGGTGTGCGAGCCCCAGAACTCTTTAGCATGTAGCAGGGAGCATGTAGCACGGCTCGAAGCAGTTAAATGACTGAGCGACATCGAGCTAACTGCTGGTCCAAACATCTCTAGTGATGAAGTTGCTGGTGATGAAGTTGCTGGTGATGTAAGAACTTTCTCCTCCCCATTGTCGTTCTCATTAATATCAAAGAATCTCCAAACGGCCACCATCGGTATCAGAGCATCCCAAATCTATTTTTAATCATAATTTCATATTTTGTTACAGAATTTGCCAAATATGGGAATTTTTCTCTCCCGTTCACAAACTTAAAGCTGTCGGCAGTAATGGAATCTACGAGTTCAATGTGTCACAATAAAACGTTCCTATTTGTCTCTAAACCGACTGGATCTATAAATCAGGAGCAGAATATTTGTTTGCTTGTTTATCGACGCTCTGAGACGACTCGCCGACGTTCGCCCGCCTCGCGCGCTCGCTCAGGCAGAATCGTGAAATCGTCTGGCTTTAATTAGAAGAAGCTCTCAGACGTCGGCTGAGTGTTTTCTTTTAATCAAAGACGAGATCGCATCTCTGTGGATGTTTGCCGTCGTCTCTTCTCGGGGTTTCACGTCGCGGAGGACATCAAACATCCAGCGCATCCATTCAGTTCCTCCTCCAGCGATGCGTCCGCCACAGGCTGATTTTGATGTTTGTGTGCGACGAGCCGCCGCCGCCGCCGCCGCCGCCACCGCCACCGCAGAAGCGCTACTACAATTTTCTTTTGATTGCGGAGAGCAAATTCACCCGGAGTGCGAGCCTCGTGTCCTCTGATGGCACTCAGCCGAGAGAGGGCCGCACCAATTAGCCGACGTTTCTCTCAAGAGGCAGCGAGTTGCTCTTCATGGGCAATCTGCCCGGCAGAGGCATACGGTTACCGTACGGCGGGCAACGCCTCTCCAGGCCGAGCGACGCAGCAACAACCGGCGGAACTCACCAGAGTCGACTCGGGATTCGTTCAGACTTTTAAAACGTCTCGGGGGGGAAAACGCGTCGTTTCAGGAAGGTTCTGAAAACGAGGGTCCGTTTCCACGGCAAAAATAGCACCTGATGGAGGAGATCAAAGGAGATCAGCGTCCGTTGCCATGGAGACGCTCCCTGCTCAGTGGTTCACAGTGATGTAGCTACCTGACAGGCTAGTTAGCATCATTATGAGCTAACAGCTACCATGGTAGCAAGACTAACTCTGCGTTAGTCGACGGACTGCGATCTACCGAGTGTAGCTCGAGTTTATATTTGATTTCATACTGCTGGGAACTACGAGTAAGAGGTGGGAGGTTCCCAGTTCCCAGTTTACAGCGTTGACATGACAAACTACTCACAGGTTCGTCACCACAGACAAGAACAAAGACAATGATGAAATTAAGCTTTTCCCTCTTTTGGGTAGTTATGGACACACGATAATTAAAATCAATAAAAAGTCGGCCATGTTTGTAGTTCTTCAGGGAGGCGTCGAGTGGAAAAGAGGTAAACTTGATTCTCTACGACCAAGAGCGTCAAACACTGTCCATTTAGTTCCACCTATTTCCAAGTCGACACACACTTCAATACCCACTTACCGTAACTTACGGACTATTGAGTGCACATGTATATAAGCCACACCCACCCAATTAAAAAAAATTAAATAAAAAAATACACACTGAGGGTTTTATCTCTGTTCATCGAGTATTTTAGCGGCTATTTGCTGATTGTGATTCTGAGGAGGAAGATTTTCCTCTGAGGAGGATGGTTGGTCAGCGAGCAGTTCGGAATTACGTGATGCACCTGAACACATCACCCATGTATCGGTGGCATGAAGCTCGTTAACCCGGAAAAATCCAGAGATTAGAAGCGTCATCGTTTAAGCTGCAGGGAATAAAACGTGTGAAAAAAAAGTAGTGGCTTGTAGTCCGGAAATTACGCTACTTGTTTGTCATTGCTGCCAAGCGCAGTGGAGTTTGTTTTGTTTACACGACGACTTACAGTCACTGTAATAATAATCCAAGTTGGTAGTTTTATTTTGACAGTCACCTTAATAACATACAATGCTCTGCTGCATGTGTGTGTGTGTGTGTGTGTGTGTGTGTGTGTGTGTGTGTGTGTGTGTGTGTGTGTGTGTGTGTGTGTGTGTGTGTGTGTGTGTGTGTGTGTGCTTTCAGTAGTAAAACTAACAACAGCAACAACTAGTGGCCCAACATGAAAACAACATCATTTTCAAAATACAAAACTTTCCAGAAACTAAAAAACATGCGTTTTCATTTGAAACGTCGTCGTGGAAACGGGGCCTTGGCGGCCGGTTCCGTTATGATGGATCATTTAAGTTTGTTTAGCGTCCAGCTGGTGGCGGTTTCTTTCTTCCACAGGGTCCAGCTTAGTTTACAGCCGATATAAGAAAATAAAAGGTAAAAAGCTGCTCAGGTTTCAGAGATAATTAACATTCAGCCCGTTAATGAAGAGTCCACTCATTAAGCAGCTGCTGCTCATCTGAACGTTAACTTTAATGACCCGACCTGCCCCGAGATCTGCCCCCGGCTCACTGGACAACACGGCAGAGCAGTAAAGGGTGTGTGTGTGTGTGTGTGTGTGTGTGTGTGTGTGTGTGTGTACTGTGAATAAACTGTATCTTTGGGGTCGCACACCTGATCACATGTTTCTAAACACGAGACGTAGTTTCCATTGAAGGAAAAACCCCCGGGAACTACATCAATGGATTTGTGTGTGTGTGTGTGTGTGTGTGTGTGTGTGTGTGTGTGTGTGTGTGTGTGTGTGTGTGTGTGTGTGTTTTGCTCTTTACCATGGAGCCAGTGGCAGTAATTAATAACAGACAAAGAAATCCCGGCAGACATGAATGTTTCACCCGCCTGTTACTAACGCTCACGCCGCTGCACTGGGCTCACACGACGCCCAGCTTGGCCCGGAGCTGAAGAACCAGCAGAAGATTCCGGAGCTCTAATCCGACGCCGAGGAAGGCGTCACTGTTCCTGCTAAATGACAAAGACTAAAGCCGCGATGACAGCGCTGCTATTGACTCTACGTCTGTAAACACACAGAAGAAAAACTCTGCCCGACACGTCCTGCAAATTCTGCAGGCCGGAAACTCCACAGCCTGCAGCAGCATTAACAAACAGGAGCAGCAGCATTAACAAACAGGAGCAGCAGCATTAACAAACAGGAGCAGCAGCATTAGCAACCGGAGGAGCAGCACTAGCAACAGGGGCGGCATTAACAACAAGAGAAGCTCCAGCAGCAACAAGAGAAGCTGCAGCAGCATTAGCAACAACATCCGCATTAGCCACAGGAGCAGCATTAAGAACAAGAGACAAAAGAAGCTGCAGCAGCATTAACAACAGGGGCAGCAGTATTAGCAACAAGTGGAGCTGCAGCAGTATTAGCCACAGTAGCTACAGTCACAGCATTAGCCACAGTAGAAATATTAGCATCACCAGCCACAGTAGAAATATTAGCATCACCAGCCACAGTAGCAGCATTAGCAACAGAAGCATCATTAGCATCTTTAGCCAGAGTAGCGGCACTGAGAATGCTCAGCATTTCATTCGGCTGGTTTGTTTTCACGCGGCACTATGAGAGTGGATCAGACCACCAGGACAACGTCCGCGCAATTACAGCAGCTGCTGGTTTGGGGGCGCTATCGCCCCGAAAGAGGAAGTCCCACCCCTTTAGCCGGCAGTAGCTAAAGGCGCAAATTACCTTGGCGCTAATAGTTAGCCACATACAACCTGCGAAGGAAAAGGGTCGTACAACAGACGGCGAAGGACACGGAGCTCCAGTCTGTAGGAGAAAGCGAATCCCGTCAGCGCCGACATGATGGGGAATAAAGCCGCTCGCGTTTTTTGTCCAACTTAAACAGGAAAACAAAGAAAAAAAAAAAGCGTTTGTGACTCTAAACTGATTTAAAATACAATTCAGTTCCACAATGTTTGCGTTAATGTTTCTTTATTGACGTTTTCCTTTGATTCGTGTTTGAAGGACGAGTCCCGCTGGTCCAGGCTCGCTGCCGCTTGTTTGCTCTTTCAGGCAGAATCATGAAATCACTTCGTTTTCATTATGAGAAGCTCTCGGATGTCGGGGGAGTCTGGCTTCCTGGGAGTTTTTTGAATTTTGTCGGAATCACAAACAGTCTGTGAGTTATAATGAGAATCCTGTCAGGTGATGGAATCTGGAAAAGTACTTTTTTGTCCATGATTGTCAAAAAATAAATTGTCCAAAGGAAAGAAAAACTAACTTAAGAGCCGTGTGAGACCAAGTCCAACAGAGACAGGAGACGTCTTTGTCCCGTCACAGTCAGATCCCGTCAGGATCTCTGACCGGACCGTAGTTCAGTTCAATTCATTGTCTTTAGTTTGTTCATAAGTATTTATTCTTTCATCCTTTCAGGTATGTCACAGATCAAAGATACGTTTTAAAAACCTTCTGTCCTGAATAGATGAAAGCAAAATCTGCCAAAAAAAATAACAATTTTGAAATGTTAGAAACTGCAGATGTCATTTACACCGAGGAGGAATAGTTTGGGCCTAGTACTGATCCCTGAGGGACGCCAGACGCAATGTCCAGGTACAAAGTCGTAAAGTTTCTCAGCTTCACCCAAAACGTGTCAAAGGTATGTGGTAAAAAAACAACTTGCCTGAAAAGACAAAAGCAAAATACTTCTGATTGGATCTTGTTCGATGGATTGACGGGTTCAACAAATACTGTCGATCTCTCCATCAATGGTTCTTGGTTCTTCACGGTCCTAGAACCAAAATGAGACCCTGAGGTACTCCTGAGAGCTACCACAATGTTCCCCATCGTTTACACAATGTTTGAAGTTAAAAAGTATAGTTTGCGTGTTTTTGCTTCAGAACACTCTACTGAGCATGTGCAGAACTACTAGTTACTACTACTAAGGATGGGGACCAAATTCTGTACTTTTAAGGGTACCGACTGAATTCCGTCTGTTCTACTGAGTACCGCTTCACCTAAAATCAAACTACCAGTTCTGGGTACCTAAACGCCTCCATGTGACTGTGAGGGTCAAAGAGTTGGAGATTTTCCGAGCTGGACTTGAACGCAGCATCTCAGCACACGAGCGTCACAGCGTCAGTAGCTCCGGGTTCAGAGAGAAAACGGTCAGAAGTACGGCTCCGCTTTTCAAAACACAATGCAGATAATGATCGCTGCAATATTAGTGACGTGGAGTTCGAGGCCAGCGGTGGGAAAACTTCTGATCTGAGGAAACTCCTGGTTCAGAACGAGCGAGCACAATTTGACCCCCTCAGAGCTACCGTCACAGATCTACAGCTCTACCGTCACAGATCTACTGTCACAGATCTACCGTCACAGATGTACAGCTTTACCGTCACAGATCTACCATCACAGATCTACAGCTTTACCGTCACAGATCTACCGTCACAGATCTACAGCTCTACCGTCACAGATCTACAGCTCTACCGTCACAGATCTACCGTCACAGATGTACAGCTTTACCGTCACAGCTCTACCATCACAGATCTACAGCTTTACCGTCACAGATCTACCGTCACAGATCTACCGTCACAGATCTACAGCTCTACCGTCACAGATCTACAGCTCTACCGTCACAGATCTACCGTCACAGATCCACAGCTCTACCGTCACAGATCTACCGTCACAATGGTTCCAGAGAGAAAAGGAAAGGAATAGGAGTTACTGTAGTAAGTTTTAATTTGAGCTTTAATTTGAAAAAACACTGCGTAGTTGTAGTTCAGGGTTGAAGAAATTTGTGAAAGAACTGCGACGTTGCAAAACAAACAGTTGGATGTTGTTTTGATAAATTTGTTTATATATTGAGAAACAAATATGTCAAATTCAAATATTTTGATTTTATTAGGAATTTTTTTTTACATTTATTACTACATAAACACACAAAGTCCAGAAAACTGGGACCGTTGAGTAGCAGTATGGATTCCCAGGTATCGGTACCGTATCGGTACAGTTCCTTTCTCTCGCGGTGCGACTGACCATGAGCAGGGTTTCCGCCATCAACAAGCAGAGTCCGGTAGAGTCGGAGTATTTCAGAACGTTTTCAGAAGCTCCAGCACCGCTGTGGTTTAAACTGAAGCCCAAAACTCAACGGAACGTTTGAGTTTCCAAAAGAAAAGACTGTCACATGAACGCGTCTCAAGACAGAACCGAACAGACCCAAGATGCTCAAGTTGGTTATTCCTGCCGCCTCGACCTGCGTCCGACTGGTTCCCCGCAGTCGGGGAACATGTTTGTTCCCTGAAGGACGTTGACCTCCGACTTGGAGGAGCCCCCCCCCCCCCCCCCCCCCCCCCCCAGTGTTCCTGTGACTCTGGAGGCTCGACGCAAAACCGGCTCTTGAACGTGACGAGACGTTTCCAGCCGGAAACCCGTTCGATAAGATTCCTCGCACACGACAACGTTTGCGAGATCAATTATTCGGCGGCTTCTGACGACTTCCCCGCGCCTCCTTTCATTTCAAGCCTCTAATCCTGACGGCGACGGAGCGCCGCTCTCGGATGAGCGTCACAAGGTTGATGCCTGACAGCAAAGGACACGGACGCTAGAGAGAGAGAGAGAGAGAGAGAGAGAGAGAGAGAGAGAGAGAGAGAGAGAGAGAGAGGTGGTGTTGAAGGTAACTTCACTCTGTGGTCCATGAATCTTAATGGCCACAATTAATTTTCTTTACGCCTCAAGTGCCCCTCAGTTTGAGAGAGAGAGAGAGAGAGAGAGAGAGAGAGAGAGAGAGAGAGAGAGACATTACTTCAGCACCATTAGATTACCCTACAGAATAGCTTGTTTAATTCACCAGCATATCATGGGCAGCAGTAAATCGTAATAGCTACACACTAAAGAAGTTAAAGGTGTAGATCTGGAAAGGAGGGAGAGAGAGAGAGAGATAGAGAGAGAGAGAGAGAGAGAGAGAGAGAGAGAGAGAGAGAGAAAGAAAGAAAGAAAAACCAGAATAAACAAGAAGCAATTATGTTGAAGTGCCATTCAGCGAGGCTCGGCGAGCTCGGCCGGCCTTGGCATCTCCAGTCGCCTCCTCGCTCCTTCTCGTTTCAACATGTTGCCATAAAACACACTTAATGACCCACAATGTCGAGTTCTGAGGGGAAGACTCTACTCCTGATTGGCTCCCGACGAGCACGCGGCGGCGAGGAACCAGTGCCGGGGAATAATGAGCGAAATCAGCCCCTCCGCCGAGTTCGACGTCTAAAGAGCCGGCGTGGCGTTTTCTGTTTACCGAGGCTTCACGGCCGCTGAGAGCGACATTAAACCCTCCAGCGGGAACCGGGGCGACTTTCCTCCGCCAGCCGACACTCTTTCCAGACGAGGAGGCTAATTATGATAATTCAGCTGTTAATTACATTTACATACATCAGCACGCCGACAGTGGAGCCGTTTGCACGCATGGCCGACTCATTAAAGTGGGAGTATTTCTCGTATCTCTGCTAACAGGCTCTTAATTGAGGTTGTTGTACGGGACAGCAGCCCGGGAGCCCCCTCCGGTGTGGGGGGGGGGGGCAGGAAAACAAACAGACGTGTTGACAAGAGGTCAAAGTTCAGGAGCACACAGCCTCCATTGAGAACCCCCCCCCCCCCCGAGCCCCTGAAACCGGAGCCTCTCGTGTCCGAAACTCTCTCTGACACACTTTAATTTAGCGTTCTCCGAGTCACTTTGAAAATGCCCCGATTGTTTTATTTTATGCAATTTTTTCCACATTCAGAAACAGAATCTAAAACAAAAGGGAATATCTAATCAAAGAAAACATGAAAACATGCAGGAATTTCTTGATATTTGCTGTTAGAACAAACATTGAATCGAATTAAACAACGACGCTGCTAATTTATGATTTTTTTTGTACTGTTAACGAGCTTCATGCCACCGATATGTGGGTGATGCGTTCAGGTGCATCACGTAACTCCGAACTTTCTTTTTTTTTCTTTTTAAATTTGGTGGGTGTGGCTTATATCCAGCTGCACTCAATTGTCCGGAAATTAGAGCATTTATATTTCTAGTTTTAGTTATTGACTGATCTCTACCTGAACGGAGCTAAGAGCTGGCGGAACTGCTGCCGCTGGCTGCTCTGCTAAACCAGCTGCTAAACCTGCTCAATGTTATCCTGTTGACCTTATTCCGCTCCGCCCACTTTCAACGATCTAGAGAAAATCTGTTACTGCTGCTCTGCTAAACCTGGAGCTGCTCTGCTAAACCTGGAGCTGCTCTGCTAAACCTGCAGCTGCTCTGCTAAACCTGGAGCTACAATACTAAACCAGCAAGTTAAAAACTCCTGCAAGCTGCTCTGCTAAACCTGCTGCTGTTGCTGCTCAGCTCAACTTGTTGCTGTGCTCAAGTTTGCTGCTCGCTGCATAGCGACATTTGCTGCTGCTCTGCTAAACCAGCTAACTGCTCAGCTAAAGTTAACATTAGTTTGTTTTCTCTCTGCAGAAGCGACGTGAGGAGATAATGTTGTTGTTGAAGCCATATAGATAAAATGTAATTCAATTAAGTCAGATTAAAAGAGTGTTGCTGCCCGCGGCTCTGCTCCAGATGCTAGCAGACATTGTGTTGCACTATCGGAGGAAAAGCCGCCGCCGCTGCTGCTCAGCTAAACCTGCTGCTGGTTGTTTGGCGGAAGCGGCTGCTTTGCTGAACCTGCTCCTGTTGGCCGAACCCCGCTGCTGTCCAGATGCCAGCTCCTCCGCCCAACCTGCTGCTCCTTAATAAAGACTCAGACTTTAGAGGATCTTTCCAGTCTACTTTGAGTCGTGGAGCTTCGGTGGCGGTCGGGCTCGCACCAGAACGTAAAGGAGAGCCGCCGGTTCTGTTGACATCAGGCGGTTCCAGCCTGCTGCTTTCTCACACACACACACACACACACACACACACACACACACACACACACACACACACACACACACACACACACACACACACACACACACACACACACACACACACACACACCCCCCACACACCACACACCGAGTGTTTCTGCAGCGCACACACTGAAGCGTTACCGGCGGAGCCGAGGCCATTATCATTCTGATTCAAGCAGACAAAAGAATCCCCTCGCGGCTGCGTTTCCGCGGCGCGCCGAGGGAAGCTGTGAATATATCGTGAAGTTGGGTCAAGATTCTTGTTTCCCCACTTCATGCCGGCGACTCAGCCGCACTCCGCGGGATGAGGTGGCTGCAGTCAGGTAATTAAAGCCATTATCGGCTTGATGTAAGGTCCCCGTCTGATGACACGTATGTCGCCTCTCAGCACTTCACAGATTAATTTAAGCCCTTTAACCGCCTGACAGGATTCTTCACTGTAATTGATCTGCCTCTCCCTGATTCACCGTGTGCTGCAGAACTCACACACTCCTCAGCCCGCTGCTTTTAAAATCATTACCCCACAACGGCACGGAGATTATCTCCTGATCTGTCGCAACAAGAAAAAAAAACTAGTTAATGAGGTAACCATGGCAACACAACTTGAAATGTGGAGGTGAGGAGGAGCAGATAACAGTGAGCGCAGTATTCCTCCCAGATATTCCCGGCATCGGAGGAAAGTTCAGGAGGCCGGTGTTCATAACGGCTCCCGATGAGGCTCAGAGATTAAAGAATTCGACAGGGTCCGAGCTGCAGCCGCCGCCGCTGCCGCCGCCGCCTCGCGGTAATAACGTGCCGGCGGCGCGATCCCGCCGGGAGCAGGTTCCTCATTCCGAGGGTGAATGTGTAATTTCTGTCTGCAAATGAGCCCTTTCCCCAAGACTAACACAGCCTCCTTTCTTTATCACACCTGAAGAGCGTCCAGAATTAAGAGGCAGCCATCTGTGACGGCCCACGCTGCCGCCAAACAATGGAGCAATTACACAAAACACGCCGTCGGAAGCTGCACACTTCAGCAGCGCCCGATCGGGCAGGACGCGGCGTGGCGAGCCTCGAGTGCCGATATCGGCTATCAGCCTCTCGGCAAATTTATTTGGTTAATTTGGTGATCGGATGAAAATTGAATCTAATTAAAAAATCTTTACAAAATTCAACTGAAAGAAGGAAATTCTGTGTTTACATGAACAGAAACGTGTCGAACTCAGATTTTCACGCTTCACAACAGCCGACAGAGGGAATCCTAGAGTCACCTGTGTACCGTGATTGTGCACACACCTGAGAGCTGCTCTGCTGAACACGTCCTTACCCACTTCACTAACCCTTCCATCGCTGCTCTGCTAAACCGACGTCCAGCGATTCCGCAGAGCCTCTTTCTCTTCTGCTGAACCTGCTGTAGCTGCTCTGCTAAACCCGTCGCCACTTTGGCGAAGTGGCTCTGGTGTTCCTCTGCTAAATCTGCTGCTGCTCTGCTAAACTAGCTCCAGTGACTCTGCAAAGTCTGCCGCTCTTCTACTAGATGAGCTCTGTCTTGCTCTGCTAAATCTGCCGCCGGCTACTCTGCTGCCCAAACTCTACTAAACCTCCAGTTGCTGCTCCACTAAAACTGTTGCGAGCTGCTCTGCTAAACCTGCCGCTCTTAAAGTGTTAAACCTGCCACTGGCTGCTCTGCCAAGCCGGCTGCTCCCACTTTGCTCAGCTCTTCATCGCTCGTCCGCTGAATCAGGTGCTGGCCACTAACTTGGTTAATCCGAGCAGCTGAAAGCGTGGCTGAAACCCGCCACTAGCTGCTCTGCTAAACCTGCTACCCGAAGAAAACAAACACAACCTCAGGGAGAACCTTGGAAGTTTTTCAATCTTAGTTTACGAAGCCGATTGTTTTTTAATCGTTTAAATGTGGCTGAGCAGGCGGCGACATCATCAAACTGTCAGACGTTAGCGTCGGCAGACGCGGATGACATCAAATAAGTAAACGCTGCGAGGTCTTACCTTCGGCGGGATCCGGCGGTCCGAAGTCCAGGTCGTAGCGTAGGATGTAAAAGTTATTCCACACGTAGAGCTGGTTGTCACGCGGGTTGTAATCCACAGCGGTGATGTACTGGTACTGGTTGGGGAAGAGGATGTCGGTGTACTCGCCCTGGCTCAGCTTGGTGTTGTAGGTGTAGTCGATCTCACTGCGACTCGTCTCGCTCTCGTTCTCCTCGTAGGTGGAGCGCACCACGTGCAGCACGCCGCACACCATGAAGGCGTTGGAGGCGGAGCGCTTGTCGTACGCCGTGTCCCACGTGGCCTCGAAGCGCAGCGTGTACGGGTTGAGCTGGCTCACCACGATCCGCCCGTTGTTCTGCTCCGTGGCGTAAATCACCCACAGTCCTCGCTCGTCCACGGCCAGGTCGATGTCCGTCTTGCCGCCCCAGCGGTACGGCGAGGTGTCGTGGTAGTTGGCGTTGTTCACGATGGCCTCGCCGCTCTTGATGCGCGTGCGCAGGTCGAACTTGACGATGTTGCGCGTGCGCTCCTTGTTGAAGAAGATGGCGCCGTCGTACGCCACGAAGCCCGTCCCGTCCACGCGGTGCGGCAGCTTGTAGGTGGTGGTCTGGCGGCCGTTCTTGAAGTCGTCCAGGGAGGCGTACTCGATGAGGGTGTCGGTGCGGTACGGCGTCCACGGCATGAAGAAGACCTTGTCCCCGGCCTGCAGCGGGTCTTTGCACCAGGAGCCGGCCTGCTGCTCGGCCTCGAACAGGAAGGTCGCGGCGCCGACCCCCTTCAGGGTCCCGGGGCAAATGAAAACTAGTGACAGAGAAGAGCGACAAACAAAGTCCAGTCAGGTGGATCATCGGAGAACACGTGACATTCTTGCTTTCTTTGTCTTCTTTTTTTTTTGGGGGGGTTTTTACTACCGACAGCTTTAGTTCTAATGCTCCAGGAAAAAAGAAAGCAAACGTCTGCGTGTGAAGGTTAAGTTGCACCTCAAGGGTTCTGCTGCTACATCCTAACAGGGACGGAAGAAACTAAAACATGAACGGAAAACAGAAAAACCTGCAAATGAGAGACATGTGGGAAATGGAAGAAGTTCACGTCGGGGTTCTTTCTATTCTCCCCGGGAACCGGACCGTTCCCGAACGCCACGTGAAAGGACACACACTGCACATGCACACTGACATGACCGAGGTCGGAACCCAAATGAGGAGGGGACAGACGTCACATCTTGTAATAAGAGTGAACCGTTGATGATGGCGGCAGCAAAGCAGAGGTAAGGATGGGGGGGGGTGGAGGTTTGGGTGTAGAAGGATTCTGGTCACTTCTGAGACAAAAGACAAAGAGTGCCGCGGATGGGTGAGGGAGGCCGTGGGAAACGCTCCCCAATGGGTCGGTTCTGGATACAAGGGTTCTGGTCTGCTTTCTTTGTGCGTTCCGACGTGTGGAGGCCTCCCTCAGCCATCGCCGCTGGTCGACATCACGTGCTATGGGTGCGGTAGAAGTTAGGCCAAGCAAACTCCGGCTGCATTCACACTTGTATGGTTTTCAACGTGGGAGGCTAAGAAAAGATGGCTGCCATCAGACGCCGAACCAGAACCTGTCGACAGACGACAACCTGCTCGGATGGTCGGAAACAGTAGTTCACCTGTTGTTCAGGTGATTTCTCAGCTGGTCGTCATGACAACTGCGAGACTTTTCTTTTGGGCGAGACATGAAATACATTGAAGCTGAATTCACTTTGCCTTGGAACTAAATCTGAACTGGTCTGTCCTGGTTCTCCTGCCGGTGTGCGTCTGGACTGGTTCTAGACTGGTTCATAACCGGTTCTAGACTAGTTGAAGACTGGTTCTAGACTAGTTTATGGCTGGTTCTAGACTGGTTCTAGACTGGTTGCAGACTGGTTCTAGACTAGTTTATGGCTGGTTCTAGACTGGTTCTAGACTGGTTGCAGACTGGTTCTAGACTGGCTGTTGGTTTTATTGAGTGTAAAAATCTGGAATTGTTTGAAATAGTGGTTTAACTGGATTCATATTGATTTTGGACCGGTAATTATTTTTCACTTTGGACCAGTCCTAGAATGTTGAGACTTGTTTGTTTTGGGAACGAGTTTTGGATTCGTAGTTGAACTTCTTTAAACTGGTTTCAGTCTCGTTCTGAACTGGTTTGGCTCAGTGTCGGGTCACTCTGAGTCGGACTGATTCTGGATTTCAAGATGATTTTGTTTTAGATCTGAATTGGGTCCCATAATGAGCGATATCCAGGACCGGTCATTCTATATCGAGTCACTCTCTAATTCTAGAACTATTTGGTTTAGAATAGTTTTGGATTTCAGTATCATGCTTGGTACTGATGTTGGACGAGAGACTGAATGAATTTGTACTGGTAGTGGTCAGGTGTTGGATTAAACTGGTTTGGACGGGCTTTTCTGCTGATGTGTGACTTCTTCATCTCTTCAGTCTGGATTCTAGTTTTGGTTTAGTTCTGGACTAAATTTCAAAACAAATCCAGTGGATTTGACCTGCTGTCGCTTTGGATCCAGATTAGTTTTGTTTGCTTTGTTTTCTTCTTCTGTGGTTATTTTGTCTTCACACATGTTTCTGTTCAGGCTCTAGTCTGGTTAGTCTGGTTAGTCTGGTTAGGGTTAACCCAGTTTGACAGCTGCTTCATGGACTTTCTTACTTTAGAGGAGAACTAAAGTGAATCTGAATTCCTATTTCTTTGGTCCTGAGCGGGTTTGGTGGAGCGCTCTACCTGCTTTTTGGCTCTCTGGACTCTGGCTGTGTTTGTTTTCTGGCTGGGCGAGCGCCGAGGCTCAGAACTTCTTGACAAGTTGGTCTGAATCCAACCAGACGTTAACAAGTGTGAACACACCCAGAGACTGAACCAGAGGAGGAGAGAAAGAGGACGAGTCATTCTTCAGGATCGACACGGTGCTAAAGCAAGACGCCCTGCAACAGATCGGCGGCGTTCTCTCTCCGGGGGCGACCGTGGTGTCGTTTAAAACTCAGTTCTGGAAATCACTTTGACTCCGTAGGTGCAACCAATCCTCGGGGGAGGGGTGGGGGGTGGGGGGGGTTCTTAGCATTTGACAGGAGAGGCAATCAGGAGGAGAGGAGGGAGGAGACGTAAGGAGGAGGAAGAGGAGAAGGAGGAGGAGAGGGGCTGTACTCAACACCACAGAAACAAGGAGCCGAAGGAGGGGAGGTGTGTGGGGGGGAGGGGGGGACCAGACCACTCATTTACCTTTTTGTTCCACTTCTATTTCAGGCATTGGAAAAGAAAGCGAAAAGAGTGCAAGAAAAGGGAGAGAAAGGTTATCACGAGTCAACTGGCAGGTACAAAGAGAAGAAGAAGAATTAGTCGGAGGGCATGACCATGACATGAACCACAGGGCTGCTCGGGGAGGAAGAGATGGAGGGGGAGGAGGAGGAGGAGGAGGAGGAGGGGGAGGAGAGGGATTGTTAGTGAAGCGGCCTCTCATCCTGAGGATATAAAAAAACACACAGGTTACGACTTTAGACTCTTACCGTCTTTATCTGCCGACAACACAAAGGAAAAAGCAGCAGAAATCCCTTTTGAAAGAGTTTCCACATATTCATGGTCGACGCCGCTTCGCTTTACACACACACACACACACACACACACACACACACACACACACACACACACACACACACACACACACACACCCGAGGGGGGGGGGGGGTAACCACATTTCGACCACAAGAACCAGGAAACATCCCGGGATCCCAAACTGATCCCATAGCTGGTGGGATAAATACGCTCACGTCTTAAAGACTCGGCTGCAGAACGTCGGGCGGAAGGTTCTGTTTGTTTTTATGTCTGCATCTATTTATTTATTTATTGGTTTGTATGTATGAGTTTTACCAACTTTTTACAAAGACTACTACTACTTGCATGAAATGGATGATGTGTCATCATCCAAGGACCGATCCATCAGATTGTGGGACGTTTCTGAATAAATCCCATGTTTTAATGTTTGACTTGTTCCTTCAGTCCGATTCATTCGGCTGGAAAGCTCCTCCGCATCAAACAACTGGACTCTGGTCCGTCTGAGGCCCCGCGGCGTTTCCACGACAACGGTTCAAGTGAAATCATCAGAAAGGTTTCACGTTTCCATGGCAACGTTTTTGAAAACTTTACACGTCAGTTTACACGGAAACGGCAGGGAGGCTGAAAACGCCGATGGCAGCGTGTCAGGCCACGAGTTCGTCTGGCGTCTCGGCCTGAAAGCGTCGTCGTTTGACGCTCGACTGAACTCTGGCTCGGTCTGCTGCTCAGCCAGACAGGAAGTCAACTGCGTAACCATAGCAACGCGTCACGGCCCCTCGCTGCGCGCCACCTTTCCTCTGTGCTGCTTGGACTCTCCTGGCGTTCAGCTCGCTGCCAACCTCCTCCAGAAGAAAAGCCGTCAGGTCTGGATCCAGGACTTTGGGGTCTGGATCCAGGACTTTGGGGTTTCTTTGAGGCGCAGCGGGCTGAACAGCAGGTGTTTCCGTTTGGGGTCGCGGCCAATCGATGCCCTGGCTCAGTTCTGCTTTGTGCTTTTTAAAGTTCCCCGTCGGTGTTTGGGAAAGAGCGGCCCGGCAGCTGTTTGGTTCAATGTGAACCGAACCAGGAGGACTCCCCAGTCGCCCAGCGGCCCCCACGCCGCCCCCGTGTGGCTGCAGGAAACGTCTCAGGTGCTTTCGGTCGAAATGTGGCTCATGTGACAGATGGGAGGAGGTCAGTAAGAGAAGGAGGGTGAGAAGCCTTGAGCTGCTTTCTAAAGGACTCAAACCGCCTTCCCAGCAGATGAGCTCCAGCGAGGAGAGGGACCACGGCCGAACTACATCGACAGGACATTTAATTAAACACAAGGCTGCAGGAGGAACAACTCCACGTCATCTTACCCCCGTTTTTCTTTTTAACACTAAGAACTCCTGACGTGGTTTCCGGGGTGACGAGTGGCCGTACGCGATGAGCGTCAAGCTGAAGTTAATGGTTCCAGCTCAGCTCCTGACTCATTACAGATGTGATGTGACTTCATTTCACCTCCATGTGGACACATCTGCACCGTCACGTGGGTGTTTTATCTCTCGTGCTCGTGCACTCATTGGTTCATGAGGGAGTTTGAAAGGTATTTTTTATCATCTACAAAGTGACGTATGAATAAAGACTCGTCAAGTAAAACTTGTCACTTAAAAAGTCATGATCAAATCTGTTTGGTTTGGAAAGTTAAAAGTGAATTAAATAACTTTAAAGATTAAAGATTAGAGATCCAGGCTAAGAATGACGTGCCGGTGTTCCTCTGGGTTCACTTCTGGGTTCACTTCTGGGTTCACTTCTGGGTTCACTTCTGGGTTCACTTCTGGGTTCACTCCTGGAAAAGAGAAAATGACCCTGAAGTGAACTTCAGGGTCATTTTCTCTTTTCCCCCGTCTCACGTTTTTGCTTTTTCACCCTCAGAAATTCTAAGAATCACAGTTTATGTCTGTAAACTTAGTCAAAACTGTTATCAGGGTTTATTTTAAGACAAATAAAAACTATCTGACAAACTACTTGAAGTTAACAATTATTAAATTATGTATTTGGCGTTGGTGTTCCTCAGGGCTCTTTCCTGGGGCCTGTGCTGTTTTTTTCAATACTGTCAATAGAAATAAAATACTGCAAAAACTCAATATTTCATCTGGAATATTTTCTCATTTCCAACAATCGAGACGTCATCAAGATATAAAGTCTTATGTCCACATGAGGAGACTTCATCGAGCCGATTTGAAACAGTAAATTAATATATTTACATAATTTATCAACAATCTAACATCAATTAGTCAAAGAATTATTATTAATTTAAAATGGCTTTAATAATCTTAAGTCAGAAAAGGTCCCAATAGATCCTACAGGTCTAATGATTTGCTGGAATCTTAAAAAACAAAAAAACTCTTATCAGTTTTACAGCTGAACTACAAGTTCCAGAAAAGTTAGACGCAAACTTTGTAGTAGTATTTATGTTTAAATTGAAGGAACCTTTGATTTACGCACACAAAGAGAAGAAACAAGCAAACAGAGTCGGACTGAATCTTCTGAAGGGAAAAACCCGGCCGGGATTGTCGACTTTTTATTTTGCTTGTTGTTGAACTGATTCTGGAAACTTTGCGTTCAGGGCGGATTTAAATCCTGCAAATGTTCCTGTTTGATGCCTTGTTCGGCTTCTTTCATGTGCGTTACGGCGAGGAGGGGCCGCGGCTGCACGCGTCCTCGGCGACTATCTCCGGGAGAGAGAAGAAGAAAAAAATAAGAGAAATCTGGCACAGCACATAAAAACAAAACAAAATCAATCTGTCACAAGTTCAGGAAGACATTACTTCACTTCGGAGCCTCATTTATCGGAGTATTTCAGCAGTGAAGGACCGGAAACGGAGCCTGCAAGGCAGATTTCTGGAAAGAAAAGCACTCAGACGATCTGCACGGCGGCGCTCGTCGGGGCTAATTGGGCTTTTTCATGATTTGGGTGAAGTGAACCTTTAAACCACGGAAACACTTCAAATTCCCACATAACTTCTGCTTGTTTGTGCCACGGCTGAAAGCAAAGCGCTTTTTACACGTCGTCATTGTTCCCTTTAATTAGGCCCGATCTTTTTTAAAGAAAATGTTAAAACTCCTGAAGGTAAAAAAAACAAAACTGTTAAAAAGCTTAAATGTGAGATTTACTGAGGAAATCAGTGTCGCTGTGTTCTTATTTATTTTTTGATTAAAATTATCAATCAGTTAATACTAATATTTATTAGAATAGTTTCACAAAGTTTTTGTGTGTGTGTGTGTGTGTGTGTGTGTGTGTGTGTGTGTGTGTGTGTGTGTGTGTGTGTGTGTGTGTGTGTGTGTGTGTAAAGAGTTAGGAAACATTCGCTGTTTGAAAAGTGCAATATTAATAAAGTTTGATTGAATCTCCTCTGGACCAGATCAGTTAAAAAAAAAAAAAAGTAATAACCCAAAACATTACAAATATTCAAGATCATTACGACAAATGATTATCATCACTTTGATTTTGGTAATAATTAATAAAAAACTTTATTCATGCAGCACTTTTCAAACTGAAAACAGAAATATGACAGAGTTCAGCTGGAGGAGCCGAGGAAACGTGACTCCAAAGACCAAAATGATGTAGGTAAAGGTGTGTTTATGAGGAAGACCTGAGAGGAAGGTGAGCCAGAGTGACCCTGACGATATTAAACTCATATGCAGACGACACAAACTCTCCTCCTCTTTTCATCCCTCTCTCTCTCTCTCTCTGCTTCTCTGACATTCAGATATGACTGGAATCATTTCCTCCCACCGAGCGAAGAAACACGGGAAGCGTTTTAACGGCGAAGAAACTCAATACGACGTCTCACTACTGCCACCTGCTGCTCCGGGGAGGCAGCGCTAAAACACTGCCTGTTGTACTGTTAAACTTCTCCTGTTCACCTGTTCTCCTCCTCCTCCTCCTCCTCCTCCTCTTCCTCCTCCTCCTATCCTCCTGTTCTCCTCCTCCTCCTCCTCCTCCTCCTCTTCTTCCTCCTCCTCTTCTTCCTCCTCCTCCTCCTGTTCTCCTCCTCCTCCTATCCTCCTGTTCTCCTCCTCCTCCTCCTCCTCCTGTTCACATCCTCCTCCTCCTGTTCTCCTCCTCCTCCTGTTCACCTCCTCCTCCTGTTCTCCTCCTCCTCCTCCTCCTCCTGTTCTCCCCCTCCTCCTCCTGTTCTCCTCCTCCTCCTCCTCCTCCTCCTCCTGTTCTCCTCCTCCTCCTGTTCTCCTCCTCCTCCTGGTCTGGTCGCTCCAGAAACCTTCAGTATTCTAAGTTTCTAGCTCCTCCTTGATTTTCCTCATTTGAATATTGGATCATAGGAGCTACATTCAGAATCTGCTGTGTCTGTGTGAGCTGGACTGGCTCCGCCCACACATGCCCATCTTGGGAAGAGGAGGAAGTACTTCCTCTCGTGGTGCCATGTGCCAGAGCAGAGCTGCCTAATTGTGGGAGGAGTCAAAGGCCTACCTTGATTGGGATTGGCTAAACCCCCGATGACACTATATAGGGTTTGATTCTGATTGGCTGGTTGGAGCAACACACTTTTTAAAACCTGAAACCAGCCAGGGACAGAGAGGACAGACTGTCTTCACTTCTGGGACGTCAGTCCAGGTATGGGGACGATTACTTCTGTTGGAAAACCGTAAGTTAATTTTGCATAATATGAGCCTTTAAATCACATCATCTGGAATAACGCTCTACTTTTTCTAACGTCATTGTCTGGTTGCAGGAAAAAAAAACCTTGGCGGAGGTTTTGTGAGATTGACAATCGGAACGATACAGCTCAGTCCCGAAAATCTGAAAATAACTTTAAATGTACAAACACAAAAATATTGTTGTACAAGATGGGTAATAAAGAAAAGGCGTAATCAGGATGAGAGCTCTCTAGCGCCACAGCTTGCACAGTGGCCAGAAGTGGAATGACAACCCTGGAGACATGTTCCAGCCCTTTTATTCTATTTGAGCCATCAGGACAGAAATCAGTGTGTAGTGACTCTGCAATGCAAAACACACCGGCTGAAGTTTCATCTGCAAGACAAAACACTGGCGAACAAAGAGAGAAGCTGCAGTTACACACACAACACACACACACACACACACCCACACACAAACACACACACACACAGTGAGGCGTCAGTGTGAGACGGCGATACTTACTATAGGGAACACACTCATACTGGACCTCTAAGTACTTGTAGGTGCCAGGGCATGGGTCAGGAAAGACATCAGAGCCAGTGACAACCACACACTGCGTACGGTTGTTGCACCTAGGAAGAAAAAAGATTGACCAGAGATTTCATCACGACTGAAGCCACAGTAAGATCACTGGGTACAACATTCATGAGACGGAGAGGAGGGAAGGAAGGAGTGTGGTTACTCTGGAACTGGAGGAGTCCCAGCCAGCGCTGTGTGTGTGTGTGTGTGTGTGTGTGTGTGTGTGTGTGTGTGTGTGTGTGTGTGTGTGTGTGTGTGTGTGTGTGTGTGTGTGTGTGTGTGTGTGTGTGTGTGTGTTCAGAGACGGCAATGAAAGCAGGGAGTAAATGTACGTGAGGACAGGCAGAGTGACAGACAGCAGGCATGTTGAGGATTAGATTCGTGGAATTAGTCTTCGCCGTGCTGGTGAAGAAGAAGACAGACAGTCATTAAGACACGGCACCGGCGGCGCCGACCCGCCGACCGCCACAAGCCCGTCAACCTGTCGCTTCTGTGTCAGGTCGGCGGGTCAGTCGCTTTGTATGAGCTATCGGTCGTGTGTGAGGCGCTCTGTGGTTTTGTGTTTCTAGAGCTGTTGAGCCTAGAAACAGGAAGCAGCTCATCCCCGTAAGGCCCCGCCCACTTCGTAGGACCTCTCCTGCACGACGACGCTTTCAAGTGGAAACGCAAAACTTTCATTTGCTGTTTACACAGAGACGGTAATCAGAGCCACTGAAAATACAACTTTTTCAAAAACACTAGGACTCTTATCTAGACGATGAAAACTCTGGTCCTGCTCATTTAGTAACTCGTAGTTCTGCACATGCTCAGTAGAGACAATCAGAACAAAGTTTCCTCACCGGTGTCATGACTCCCAGTCCATATTCTCCTGGACTTGGTACTTTTATTTTGACAGTCACTGTAATAACAATCCAACTTAGTCGTTTTATTTTGACAGTCAATGTAATAACAATCGAACTTGGTACTTTTATTTTGACAGTCATCATAATAATAATCTAACTTAGTAGTTTTATTTTGACAATCACTATAATAACAATCCAACTTGGTAGTTTTATTTTGACAATCACTATAATAACAATCCAACTTGGTAGTTTTATTTTGACAGTCATTGTACTAATAATCTAACTTGGTAGTTTTATTTTGAAAGTCATCGTAATAATAATCTAACTTGGTAGTTTTATTTTGACAGTTACCATAATAACAATCGAACTTGGTACTTTTATTTTGACAGTCATCATAATAATACTCTAACTTGGTAGTTTTACATTGACAGTCAATGTAATAACAATACAACTTGGTAGTTTTATTTTGACAATCACTATAATAACAATCCAACTTGGTAGTTTTATTTTGACAGTCATTGTACTAATAATCTAACTTGGTAGTTTTATTTTGACAGTCACCATAATAAAAATCTAACTTGGTAGTTTTATTTTGAAAGTCATCGTAATAATAATCTAACTTGGTAGTTTTATTTTAACAGTTACCATAATAAAAATCTAACTTGGTCGTTTTATTTTGAAAGTCATCGTAATAATAATCTAACTTGGTAGTTTTATATTGACAGTCAATGTAATAATAATCTAACTTGGTAGTTTTATATTGACAGCCATCGTAATAATAATCTAACTTGGTAGTTTTATTTTGACAGTCAATGTAATAACAATCCAACTTAGTCGTTTTATTTTGACAGTCAATGTAATAACAATCCAACTTGGTAGTTTTATTTTGACAATCATTGTAATAACAATCCAACTTGGTAGTTGTATTTTGACAATCACTATAATAACAATCCAACTTGGTAGTTTTATTTTGACAGTCATTGTACTAATAATCTAACTTGGTAGTTTTATTTTGAAAGTCATCGTAATAATAATCTAACTTGGTAGTTTTATTTTGACAGTTACCATAATAAAAATCTAACTTGGTAGTTTTATTTTGAAAGTCATCATAATAATAATCTAACTTGGTAGTTTATATTGACAGTCAATGTAATAAAAATCTAACTTGGTAGTTTTATTTTGACAGTCACCATAATAAAAATCTAACTTGGTAGTTTTATTTTGAAAGTCATCGTAATAATAATCTAACTTGGTAGTTTTATTTTGACAGTTACCATAATAACAATCGAACTTGGTACTTTTATTTTGACAGTCATCATAATAATAATCTAACTTGGTAGTTTTACATTGACAGTCAATGTAATAACAATCCAACTTGGTAGTTTTATTTTGACAATCACTATAATAACAATCCAACTTGGTAGTTTTATTTTGACAGTCACCATAATAAAAATCTAACTTGGTAGTTTTATTTTGAAAGTCATCGTAATAATAATCTAACTTGGTAGTTTTATTTTGACAGTTACCATAATAAAAATCTAACTTGGTAGTTTTATTTTGAAAGTCATCGTAATAATAATCTAACTTGGTAGTTTTATATTGACAGTCAATGTAATAATAATCTAACTTGGTAGTTTTATTTTGACAGTCAATGTAATAACAATCCAACTTGGTAGTTTTATTTTGACAATCATTGTAATAACAATCCAACTTGGTAGTTTTATTTTGACAATCACTATAATAACAATCCAACTTGGTAGTTTTATTTTGACAGTCATTGTACTAATAATCTAACTTGGTAGTTTTATTTTGACAGTTACCATAATAAAAATCTAACTTGGTAGTTTTATTTTGAAAGTCATCGTAATAATAATCTAACTTGGTAGTTTTATTTTGACAGTCACCGTAATAACAATCCAACTTGGTGGTCTGTCCACTAGAATGTCCGTGTTCTCCCAGTGTTCATGTTTAGAGCTCATTGTTCTCTGCTGCATGTGTGTGTGTGTGCGTGTGTGTGTGTGTGTGTGTGTGTGTGTGTGTGTGTGTGTGTGTGTGTGTGTGTGTGTGTGTGTGTGTGTGTGTGTGTGTGCTTTCAGTAATAAAACAACCAAACTACGTCAACTAGTGGCTCAACACGAGAACTACATCATTTTCAGAAACCTTTCTGAAACGATGCGTTTTCACTTGAAACGTTGTCATGGAAACGGGGTCTCTTTAATACTTGGTTGCCATGGTGACGAGTGTGTTGAGGAGGTCAGGAATATGTCAGTGGAAAGTGTCCCAATGTGTGGGCGTGTCCCTATCCGACAGCCACTAGAAATGCTTGTTTTGAACATTTAGGCCCCGCCCCCTCTATCATCAAACACATCTTAGTTCAGAATCCACATCGAGTTTCATCTGGAGTCCACTGAAAGGCCACCGGTAACCTGGAGCCAAAACAACCTTTCAATTCAAAATGTGAAGATTTTCTTTACGCAGATGATGAACATGTCGATATAAAAATTATAAATATGTGCCACAATCCTGCACTCGCTACGTCTTCATCGCTCACTCAGCTCCTCCTTCATCACTCAGCTCCTCCTTCATCGCTCAGCTCCTCCTTCATCGCTCAGCTCCTCCTTCATCGCTCAGCTCCTCCTTCATCACTCAGCTCCTCCTCCATCACTCAGCTGCTCCTTCATCTCTCAGCTCCTCCTCCATCACTCAGCTCCTCCTCCATCACTCAGCTCCTCCTTCATCTCTCAGCTCCTCCTCCATCACTCAGCTCCTCCTTCATCACTCAGCTCCTCCTTCATCACTCAGCTCCTCCTCCATCACTCAGCTCCTCCTTCATCACTCAGCTCCTCCTTCATCACTCAGCTCCTCCTCCATCACTCAGCTCCTCCATCACTCAGCTCCTCCTTCATCTCTCAGCTCCTCCTTCATCACTCAGCTCCTCCTCCATCACTCAGCTCCTCCTCCATCACTCAGCTCCTCCTTCATCACTCAGCTCCTCCTCCATCACTCAGCTCCTCCTTCATCACTCAGCTCCTCCTTCATCACTCAGCTCCTCCTCCATCACTCAGCTCCTCCTTCATCTCTCAGCTCCTCCTCCATCACTCAGCTCCTCCTTCATCACTCAGCTCCTCCTCCATCACTCAGCTCCTCCTTCATCACTCAGCTCCTCCTTCATCACTCAGCTCCTCCTCCATCACTCAGCTCCTCCATCACTCAGCTCCTCCTTCATCTCTCAGCTCCTCCTTCATCTCTCAGCTCCTCCTCCATCACTCAGCTCCTCCTTCATCTCTCAGCTCCTCCTTCATCACTCAGCTCCTCCATCTCTCAGCTCCTCCTTCATCTCTCAGCTCCTCCTTCATCACTCAGCTCCTCCTCCATCACTCAGCTCCTCCATCACTCAGCTCCTCCTTCATCACTCAGCTCCTCCTCCATCACTCAGCTCCTCCTTCATCTCTCAGCTCCTCCTTCATCTCTCAGCTCCTCCTTCATCACTCAGCTCCTCCTCCATCACTCAGCTCCTCCTTCATCACTCAGCTCCTCCTTCATCACTCAGCTCCTCCTCCATCACTCAGCTCCTCCTTCATCTCTCAGCTCCTCCTTCATCTCTCAGCTCCTCCTTCATCTCTCAGCTATCACTCGCTACGTCTCCATCGCTCAGCTCCTCCTCCATCGCTCAGCTCCTCCTCCATCACTCTGCTCCTCCTTCATCAATCAGCTCCTCCTTCATCACAGGGTCCTTCTGATTGGCTGATTCTACCCAATCAGGTTATTTTCAGGCCGCTAACGTCCCCAAATCTAATAGATCGGTCCTTGGATGATGACACATTTTCAGCGAGTCCTTTAAAAAAAAACTCACCAAAGTTCCGTTGTAATCCAACATAAACCGCAAAACTCAACTCGAGTTCACGAGGATCGCTCACGATTGTGACACAAATATAAATCCGTCCTGTCGGTTCGTCTCCTTCGCATCAGCTCCCATTCACCGTGTGACCAACGTGCTCCACGATTGGCTGCTGGAGATGTCAATCACATGTGGGACACGCCCCCCCCCCCCCCCCACCCCCAGACTCTGAAGTGCAAATGATTTCTGAGGTCTTCAAGTTCACAGTCGCAGGCTGATGGTGAACGACAGAGTCAGAGAGAGAGAGTACTGCATCAGTGTGTGTGTGCGTGTGTGTGTGTGTGTGTGCGTGTGTGTGCGTGTGTGTGTGTGCGTGCGCGCAGATGTTTCTGGATATGTTAAAGTAGAGAGAAAAAGGGAGGAGGGGGGGAGAAAAGAGCTGCAGAGGATTGAGTTTGTGTAAATAGTGCATAGGGTGAAATTGGCTCCACTTCAGTCGAGCTCTGCGGAGGCGGGAGGATTGAGAGGAGAGTCAGCAGCAACAGACGAAACACAAGACAAACACTGGACCCAAAAATAGGACATTCAACAATTTGCAAGCACGAGATAAATATTTGAGAAGGTCAGTGGAGAGACGTGAGTCGGACACACATTTCAAAGCTCCGACATCAGACAGTGCAGAGGGTTCTGTCACGGACACACGGGCAGCGCCTTGCTGAGGGGGGAACCCAACACAAACGTTTCTGCAGGTACGTTTAGCGGGACGGACCTTTTACAGCCACGACTGCTGCTGCTCTCCGCAGGCTGATGGATTATTAAAGCTGAGATTCTGAATGAAGACGTCTAAAGTCCATTTCTCTGTTAACAAGCAGCCAAACGGGAGGCCGCCGCTCGGCTGCACACACACACACACACACACACACACACACACACACACACACACACACACACACACACACACACACACACACACACACACACACACACACACACACACACTCAAATCTGTGTGTTTCTGTATATTTGATGGATGTGTACATTAATGTGTGTGTGTGTATTTTTATGTGTATTTCAATGAGCGTGTACATTTTTGTGTGTGCAGATTTCCGCGCGTGTATATATTTCTGCGTGTGAGTGTATTCTCAATATATATATATTTCTGTGTGTATATTTCTGTGTATGTATGTATGTATGTATGTATGTATGTATGTATGTATGTATGTATGTATGTATGTATATGTCTATGAGCACATGTCTGTGTGTGCGTGCGTCTGTGTATATATTTCCATGTGTGTGTATTCTTGTGTGTTTATATTTCTGTATGTGTACAATTCTGTAGGTGTGTGTCTATGTGTGTGTATATTTCTAAGTGTGTAATCTTTCACGCGTGTCTATATGTGCGTGTATTTCAATACGTGTGTATATTACTGTGTATATTTTGTGTGTGTGCGTGTACATTTCTATGAGCATATGTCTGTGTGTGTATTTCCATGTTTGTATATTTCCGTCTGTGTGTGTGTGTGTGTGTGTGTGTGTGTGTGTGTGTGTGTGTGTGTGTGTGTGTGTGTGTGTGTACACAGTGTTCCGGAGTCATTAGAGGAACAAACAGAAACGAGGACAGATGATTAACACACAATCTGTGTCTGAAATTGTCCACCAACTCTGGGCGACGCCCCTTCTTGTACCACCAATCAGTGAATCTAGAACATTTAAAGCTCTGATGATCTTTTCAATGGAACATTATTTTGTTTATTTCTTAACTGTGAATCCAGAAGAAAGATGAAGAGAAGCTGCCGTCCGGCACATGAAGGGTTAAGTTTGAGGCCTGGAGGAGTTAAAGGAGGAATAAAAGCAGTCGGTTCTCCGAGGATCAGAGGAGAACCTTTCACTCTGCACACGCTGTGTTCTGATCCGCTGTAAGTCAGGTATTGATCGCAGTCCCTCGGGTAACCGATGATTCTGCCGCCGGTGGCGTCGCTCCGCCAGGGAGACGACCAGCGTCCAGAGTCTTACCAACCTGGCAACGCAGCAGGGAGCCCCGTGATTGGCCGAGGGTGGATTGATTGACAGGTTGAACATGACGGCATTCGTTACGTCCGTTTATCTCAGGCCCCGTTCAAACGACGATGTTTCTTTACTTCTCTTCATTTATTCCTAGAAAAACCTTCAGGAGGTTGAAAACACGACTCAGCAGAATCTCAGCAGCTGATTTCACTTTAAACGAAGAGCGATGACGTGTTGTGAGGAGGAATAAGTTCATTAAAGTTTTTCAGTGTGACTGATGAAGACGAAACCATCTGATGAACCGACGACGTGACAGAACCCGGTGAAACGAAATGTTGTTTGTTTGTCAACAATCAGAACGCGACACTGAACTTTAGCTGTTGTTTGGCTTCCTGTTCACACCCGACGCTTCCGTTCTGCTCAAAACACCAACTGACGAGTCGTCGTGTTTCCATGACGACTGAAGACGTCAAAGAAACGGAGCTTCCTATGTGCTCACACTCAGTTGTCACGGCAACGCGAAGCTTCGCCTGTAAGCACGATAACATGTGGCACGTCCTGTTCCCATGGGGACTGCGCCTCGTTTCCCTGACGACTGAGTGTAATGACTTCAGGCGCCATGTTCCCATGACGACGAAGGACATGTGCCATGTTGCCATGACGACAAAGGACATGTGCCATGTTGCCATGACGACAAAGGACATGTGCCATGTTGCCATGACGACGAAGGACATGTGTCATGTTCCCATGACGACGAAGGACATGTGCCATGTTGCCATGACGACGAAGGACATGTTCCCATGACGACGAAGGACATGTGCCATGTTGCCATGACGACGGGTTGCTATGTATCGTACAGATTGTATTCACGTGTCTGCGACTGGAGTAGTTCCTCCGTTGCAGCTTGTTGAACAACATTTATTTTCCTGTTCTGAACGATGAACTTCCTGTTTTACACTGAGATGTTCGACACATCGTGGGAGTTTGTGCTGCAGAGTTTTCAGATTCGGCGTTGAGCTCCAGTTTGTTGGTTCTGGGCTTTTTGGGCTTTTTGGGCTCAAACTGCCGGAGCAGATGAGCCAGTCGGTCCTGGAGTGGTTGCTTTCCCTCTAAACCCCTGAAGAGTTCTGCTTTGGTCCATAAACAAACCTAAACTATGAATTTTAAACAAGTTGGTCAGATTTTATCGTCGCGTTAAAATCAAAATAAAGTTAATTAGTAAAACAAACTAAAAGTTTCCTTCAGAATCACAGTTGGGTTGAAATTCTTCCCTTTAGTAATAAATAATAATAATAATAAATCTCCTTTAACCATCTTCTCTTCTCTTATTTTGAAACACTTGTTTCCTTGGTTCTCTGCTTTAAGACTTGTTTGCTGGAGGGAGGTGGGGGGGGGGGCTGTTTGTTGGGGGGGGTTGTTATTTCCGTTGCGGTGCAGGTCCCGGTCGATGTGCGGGGGCACGCAGCGTGTTACTGCACCGGCTCTCCGGGACGCTGGTGTAAATTTAGGAGGACGGAGTGAAGCTATTCCTGAAACTGTTGTGTAGCGCTCCGTCTCACGGGAATAAATCCTGACGAGAGCAAAGCCGGGAGAGTCCCTCCGGCCCAGGACGGGGTGGGCGGTGGAGCCCGAGGCCGTGGGGGGGGGGGGGGTCAGGTTAGGACAGCAGCACAAGTAGTGACAAGAGGAAGAAGAGGAGGAGGAGGAGGAGGAGGAGGAGGAGGAGGAGGAGGAGGAGGAGACGAGAAGACCAAGAGGGCTGCGACTTCAGTGATGGCTGCTGGAGTGATGGAGTGATGAATTGGTGGAGTGATAGAATGATGGAGTGATGGAGGAAGTTCCTGCCAGCCTCTCTGAGCTCGACTGGTTGTGTCTGAACAGGAAGCTGGTTGAAGATCTCGGAGGTGAAGAACTGCTCTCATCCCTCGTTCTCTACGTTTCACAGCTTCTCCTCCACCAGCGAACAAAGAACCAAACTAATACATTTAGTTTTTAAGCCTCGAATACGTAAGTTGACATTATTTTCAACTCCAAACCGAAACAGCTGCAAACACATCAAACACCACGAGGTCACAGACGCCACTGGAAAGTAAAGTTGATTCAAGAAATTACAGACGTTCCCTGAACGCATCACGTCCTTCATTATCTGACTGTGATCAGACAACGTTACAATTTACAGACGTTCCCTGAATGCATCACAGCCATCGGTCGATGTAGTTATTTACCGATGTTCCCTAAACGCCTCACGTCAAAGATATTTTCTCCTTGTTGTCTCACTGTTATTGGCCAACGTTACGATTTACTGACGTTCTCTGAACGCCTCACATGCATCAGGATAAAGACCCCTTGTTTGTACCCAAAAAATAACCGACGTATCAAAGAGTGAAATAAGTCAAAGTGCTTGTGCCAGATTTGATCTACTCGTTTTGTTTTAAAGTCGCCGTCGTGGCTGAAAGGTCCAGTTTGTTCACTGCTGTTAAACACCGTCAGGTGCTAATTTTCCACACCCTGTTGCATCCATAGAAAAGGGATCCAATGTGAGGTGAGGCGACCTTTGACCTGCGTCAGCGGATCAGTTGACCCCTGAGAGAGAGTTAGTGAGGCTGCTGCCTTCAGGGGCGATCAGGTTAACGAGTCGGCGGCGTGAGGCCCGGCTGACGGCTCCTGGTCGTGTTTGTGTAAGGCGATCCCCCCCTCACCCCTCCCCCCCCTCCCTCCCTCCCTCCCTCCGCGGACTTCTTACCTTTGTGATATGATCTTGTAGGCGTCGGGGAGGTAGCAGTTGACGTTCTCCATCTGGAACGGGTCGGCGTCGCAGATCTTGTCGTCGGTGCGGCCGTAGTTGGCCGTCTCGATCATGATGACGTCGCTGCCCGGGCAGCGGAGGTCGATGGCGTAGCCCTCACAGGAGAGCTCCCTCCGGACCAGGCCGAAGGGGAGGGCGGCTCGGCTGAACCCTGAAACACACACAGCAGCGCGGCGGTCGTGAGCGCCACACACTCCAAACAATCAAATCTCTGTTACACGAGCGTTTCAGAGCCTCGTGGCTCTGTGGCGTCTTCATACCTCAGGCCACGTCGGAGGAAAATTCACGTTAACATGGAAGTGCTTTTAATTTACATGGAAAAGGTGTAGTTCTCATGTTGGCCCACTAGTTGGTGCTGTTGTTCTGATTGTCCAGCTACTGAGCATGTGCACAACTACTGGTTACAACCAGGACCAAGACCAGGACTAGAACCAGGACCAGGACCAGGACCAGCGTTTCAGAAAAGTGTCATTTGTGTCATTAACACTTTTATGTATTTCGCCAACTTTTCGCTAAATCTATTGACCCCAATTATGTGAAATTGTCGGAGATGATTTGTGTCTATCCGAGGACGGTTCCAATAGATTTTGAGAGCGATTGGGTCAAAGGTCAAGGTCTATGTCAAAAAAAGGTTAAATTTTGACATAACGTGGTCAATTTTTAATCCAGTTGATGTCAAACCAACACCAAAATGTTCAGTTTATAATTCCCTATCCTCTGATAGGCCACATGATGGCCTAACCCTAACCCTAACCCTAACCCTAACCCTGGTTAGGTGTTGGGGGTCAAAGGTCAGAGGGGGGGTCGCATAGAAATGGTAAAATGTGTGTACATCAGTGTCAAACAGTGACAACATGAATCAATTCAAGCGATCAGGACAGATGATGGAAGCAGTTGTGTGGTGGATCAATAACCTTATAATTCATTGGTTTCCATGGTGACAGATGTGGCGTTGGCGAAGGACTGCGCTCTACCGAGTGCAGTTCTAGTTAAGTTGTGTTTCCTGAGACTCCAGGCACCGTTGTCATGCAAACGGGCCTCGACGTGTCACCGATGACCCACAAGCTTCAGCTCGTTCTCCCCTGATCAATATCGCCTAAACATCTCAGGTGCTGCGATTTACAGAGGTCTGCAAACACCTTAAACACACCGACGTTAACATTTACACGTAGAGCCTCAACGCATCGCACTGGTTTACAGATGTTCCCTGAATGTCTCACGTGTAAATATCAGTGAATTAATGAATGAATTGAGGGATGAGAATTGCTGGGCGCCGTTTACAATAACGCCTTAACACAGGAAGACATTTTCTTTTTCCAGGCGAGACTTGAAATCCCCCGCAGACTTTAATCAACACTGGTTTTTACTCTCGGTCCCCAAACGCCTCACATATAAAGACTGAACTGTGCACGAGCTTTTGATTTATGACCTTTATTAAACGGCCGGAGCAGGAGAGCTGTGAGCGCCGTGAGAACATTAAGGAGTTAAAGGTTTTGATACAAGGGGACCACACAACGCGCGGTAAAAAATAACTCCTGGCAAAAACATCCCCGCGAGCAGCGGCGGTCCGACGAGGAGATTCTGAGAGACGGGCCGGAACGGGACCAGCCAAGACCAAACCGTCCGTCTCTCCGTCGCTCCGAGGCCTCCGCTGTTGGCTCAGACATCAAATCTGGACTCGGCGGAGACTCGACGGTAACCTCATAAATTCTTGAGCAAACACGAAGGCCACAGTGCGTGAGGAGAGGAGCTCCCCCTCCACACAGCTTCCAGCGGCCGGCCAAGCCTTCTGGAGCGGGAACAGTTTGTTTTACAGCCCGAGCTGCTCCTCGCTTGTTTCCTCTGCTTCTGCAGGGAGCAGGGGAGGGAAGAAAAGGGCCGGTCCCGGCAGAATCCAGAGGAATTTAATCCATTTTACAGAGCCGGCGATCGAAGGGGGGGACAGTCTGGAGTCCACACAGGAGGAAAAATCTATAGATGCAGCAGAGCAGATGGGAGCGAAGCCAAACAGCCTCGCTTTGGGGAAATTAACTGTTTCACTCCAGTCCGAGCTGCGCTTCAGCAGATCAAACCACCTCTTCCTCTTCCTCTTCCTCTTCAGCGTTTCCTTTGTTCTGAGTAACGCATCGAACACGCTGAGCAGCAGGGAGGAAGACACAGCTCCAGGATTACAGTTACATTACTCAGACGGAGTACAGACATCTCGGGGGAACCTGTCAGATTCAAACCATCGACCTGAAACGTCAAACACGTCCGAGACGGATCTGCGACAACGTCACAACCTTCTGTCCTGAGCCCACCAAACGGTTAGCATTAACTAAAAATGGCTCCGCTACGCTACTAGCTAGGCCCCGCTAACACGACAACGTTTCAAGTGGAAAAGTAGAAAATTCAAATTTCTACAGAAAAGAAAGAAACACTGAAAACAATGGAGTTACCATGCCAGGCCACTAGTAGGCACTGTTAGGTTTCTGTAATGAAAACACAGAACAAAGGGCTCTAAACATGAAATCTGGGAGAACGCGGACATTCCAGTGGACAGACCACCAGGTTAAACTGTTATTACGGTGACTGTCAAAATAAAACTACCAAGTTGGATCGTTATTACAGTGACTGTCAAAATAAAACTACAAAGTCCAGGAGAATCTGGACTGGGAGTCATGACACCAGGGAGGAAACTTTGTTCTGATTGGTTCTACTGAGCATGTGCAGAGCCATGGTACGACCATGGTGCCCCAGTCTTAACAGAGATGGGTCAATTTCAAAAAGTTCCACCACCATTGTGGTGTAAACGAACGTCCGGGTCACGGGGGTTTTAGCAATAGCATTATCAGAAGCTGTTTCTCTGACCTGCTCATAGAGCCCACTTTTAGCTGAGCCTTTTAGCTTTAGCATTAGCATTACTTAAGGCTGTTTTCTACATTGCGGTCACTGAGCCCACTGTTAGCTTTAGCACAATGGAGCTGGTTATCTCTGTTAGCTTTTGTAATATGACAGTCTCCCTCTCTTAGCTTAGCATTAGTGATTCTGCGTTATTGCTCGTCTCGACGTCCTGGCAGTGATGAACTCAGGACAGATCAAACTTAGCAACTGTTAGCCTTAGCACTGTGAGAAGCCACCTCCTAATGCTACGGATAACAGTCTGAAAAGCCCTCTCTCTTTCTTCAGAGCCCATTATTAGCTTTAGCATTAGCTTCCTCCGAAGCTACTCACTAAACCCATTGTTAGACTTAGCATTAGCATAATCCTGAGCCTTCAGTCTCTTCTGTGATCTTTGGACAAACCACAGCGAGCTTCTGGCAGGTTGTCCAGCTTCGATGGGACGGATCAAGAAAAGTCAACGGGAAGAAGCTAAATAAGTAACGGGAAGAAAATCTCCAATATTTATACAAAAAATAAAAAATAAAATTCCTTTCAAACGATTCAAACTCACAAAAAAATTAAACTGTCTGCAATTCTGAGAAAACAATGAAGTGAAATTTGAGCCGAACATGGAAATGTGCTCCATTCAGGAAACGCCAGCCGCGCACCGCGTGAACTGTCAATAATCGCCGTTGTTCGCAGCGACGGCGCCCCCCGGCGGGGGGGGGGGGAGGGGGCTGCTACCGTTTATATTTCCTGCTCCACTCTCTCCTAATGAGCCCTCCTTTCAGCCCGCTACCTTTCTCCTGCGCTCCGATTGGCTGCCGAGCATTGTCGCGCACCGGCACTTACCACCCCAGGTTCACTTTGCCCCCTCGCTCTAATTGCCCTCACACTTCTGACAGTCGGGGGCCGACGCTATTAGCATTGTTTGAGGCTCCGCGAGCTGAAGTGGCTGGAAGCTCCCTGCCCTTTCCGGAGTGACGTGGGGGTGCTAGCGGGTTAGCGGCGTGGCGGACGCTCTTCGGGCACGTTTGGCGGGAGCGCCGCGGTCGCTTCCCCCGGCCCGGTAGATTCTGCTGAGCTGGACTGTTTATCAGCTCATTAGCAGCCCAGCCGTTAGCGTAGCGCGGCGGAGGGCCGCAGGGGTCGCTGCTTCGTTCCCAATAACTGCCACAATTACCCAAAAACCCCGTCTCTTAGGTTTTTTCCCCCCTTCGGAGGAAGTTGTCCAGACTGCAGGATGACGAAATGCAGAGAGGAAACTGGGCGAGGACTGACGACGTCCCGTCTGCCGTTCCTCACACGCCGAGCGACGGCTCTATCGCGTTTTCACGGCGGTTTAAAACTCGGACCCGGCAGAAGAAAAGAGCCCGCCGTCTGCCTCCCGTAGCCTCGCTCAGCGAAGGCATCCATCACACCGCCGTCGACGGAGCCGGGCCATAGATCATCCAGGAACCTGGCCTCCCCCCCCCACCGCCTCCACCCCCACCCGGCCTCACCCCTCCCTCACCCGGTCACAGGCTAACAGTACATCAATTAGGGGGAGAGAGTGCAGCGCTGTGGCCTCCAGAACAAATTGCTCCTTCTCCAAACGCTGCAGACTCCCGTTCTCATTAATGGCCGACTTGTCAGCCGGTAATTGGGCGAGTAATGACGAATCTGTCGGGAAAGTGAAGGTACATGTGGAAGTGAAGCGACGAGCTGCAGAGGGGGGGGAGGGTCCAGTCGGTGGACGTCTCTGGAAGTTTCTGTGGCGATCAGAGCAGGAGACTCTGGAGACGACAGAAGGTTCGTCTCCATGTCGAATCTCACATGAAACAAGTTGAGGGAGTTTCTAGAAACGAGGGACAGATTGTTTTTGTGCACAAATGTTGGAGACTTAGAGGAGAATGAAGAGAATCTTCAGAGCAGCTCTGTGCTTTGTTTGATTCTGAAACTCTGCAGCAGCGACAGACGGACGGGGGGGGGGGGGGGGACAGAGAGAGAGAGAGAGAGAGAGAGGGAGAGAGAGAGACGGGACAGAGAAAGAGGGGGAGAGAGAGAGAGATGAGGGAGAGAGAGAGAGAGAGAGGTAGAGAGAGAGAGAGAGAGAGAGAGAGGGGGAGAGAGAGAGAGAGACGGAGGGAGAGAGAGGGGGGAGAGAGAGAGAGAGACCGAGGGAGAGAGAGAGAGGGACAGAGAGAGAGAGGGACAGAGAGAGAGAGACGGAGGAAGAGAGAGCGAGGGACAGAGAGAGAGACGGTACAGAGAGAGGGGGGGAGAGAGAGAGAGAGAGACGGAGGGAGAGAGAGAGAGAGAGGGACAGAGAGAGAGAGAGAGGGACAGAGAGAGAGACGGAGGAAGAGAGAGAGAGGGACAGAGAGAGAGACGGGACAGAGAGAGGGGGGGAGAGAGAGAGAGAGAGGGACAGAGAGAGAGAGAGAGAGAGAGAGAGGGACAGAGAGAGAGAGACGGAGGAAGAGAGAGAGAGGGACAGAGAGAGAGATGGGACAGAGAGGGGGGGGAGAGGGACAGAGAGAGACGGAGAGAGAGAGAGAGAGAGACGTGACAGAGAGAGACGGAGGGAGAGATGGGACAGAGAGGGGGGGGGAGATAGAGACGGTGGGAGGGAGAGAGAGAGAGAAAGAGAGAGAGTGAGAGAGAGAGAGAGACGGGACAGAGAGAGAGGGTGAGAGATAGAGACAGAGAGAGGGACAGAGAGGGACAGAGAGAGAGACGGAGGGAGAGAGAGAGAGAGAGAGAGAGAGAGAGAGGGACAGAGAGAGAGGGGGGAGAGATAGAGACAGATAGAGAGAGAGAGAGAGAGAGAGAGAGAGAGACGGAGGGAGAGAGAGAGGGACAGAGAGAGGGGGGGAGAGATAGAGACAGAGGGAGAGAGAGAGAGAGAGAGAGAGAGAGAGAGAGAGAGAGAGAGAGAGAGAGAGAGAGGGACAAAGAGAGAGGGGGGAGAGATAGAGACAGATAGAGAGAGAGAGAGAGAGACGGAGGGAGAGAGAGAGGGACAGAGAGAGGGGGGGAGAGATAGAGACAGAGGGAGGGAGAGAGAGAGAGAGAGAGAGAGAGAGAGGGACAGAGAGAGAGGGGGGAGAGATAGAGACAGATAGAGGGAGAGAGGGGGAGTGCATGTATATCAGCATGTCTTTATATGAGTATGTATGTATTTATGCATGTACATACAGTATGTATGCATGGATGTATGTGTGTATGTGCGTAGTATTGTACATAATGTGTAAATGTACATGTATACGTATGTATTTCCAAGTGAATGTACGTACATATGTATGTATGTATGTATGTGTGAGTCTGTGTATAACTGCAGGTTGTGTATTAAGACACTGAAGTATTTCTTAGATACTTTTCATTTGTAGTAACTAGTTAAGTAACTAAACTACTACTACTAAAGAAATAACTAGTACTAGTTATTGTGTATAGTGTGTGCAGTTCAGAGTAATTGTAACTAACCTGACAACGTTCATGAGGCTGTAGCTTCAAGTCTGAAGGACTAAATATTGCTGGTTTGAGTATTTGTTTTAACTTGTACCTCTTGAGTACTCTGAAGTACTTTGAGCAGCGTGTGATGTGGTGCTGATGCTGATTGGTCGGTTTGTGGACGCACGGCGACAGGAAACGGCGTCTGAATGAGGCGTCACCGGGCCGCTGCGGTGCAGTCGCCATGGTAACCGTTCTGCCTCGACTGTGATTGGCCGCGGTGCCGCCGACCCGGCGCTGCTCGCGTGAAGCCACATGGAGGATTCTGGACAGAGCGCCAGGGCAGAGCTGACCCGCGGGGTCGCCCCTCACACTGATGCATGCTGGGAGGTTTTCTCCACCGGACCTTCCATCAATGAAGAGACTTTTCTTTTTGTTTGTTCAGGATCCAGTTTCACCACTGGACTTCTTCTGGATCAGTTCTGTTATTTAGGACTCATTTTGTGCCGTTTTGCGTTTCTTTAAATCGGTTCCTGTACTAGTTTCACAGTTTTTACATTAGTTCCTTCAACATTATTGGGTCATTGTGACTGATTTGTGGTTCTGATGGTGTGTCTGATGATATCAGGTCCGTTTAAGCGACAGAGTGAAAACGTTCTTACGTTTTCATGGCAAGATTTTGAAAACGATGTCAGTTTATAGTAGAATCATTGGGAAACAATGTAGTTATCACATTGGACCACTAGTAGGTGCTGTTGGTTTTGGTTATTACAGTGACTTTAGAACCTCCTTTAGCCTAGGAACCACCGATGCTTCCTTTAGAACCTCCTTTAGCCTAGGAACCACCGATGCTTCCTTTAGAACCTCCTTTAGCCTTGGAACTACTGATTCTTCCTTTAGAACCTCCTTTAGCCTAGGAACCACTGATGCTTCCTTTAGAACCTCCTTTAGCCTAGGAACCACTGATGCTTCCTTTAGAACCTCCTTTAGCATAGGAACCACTGATGCTTCCTTTAGAACCTCCTTTAGCCTAGGAACCCCTGATGCTTCCTTTAGAACCTCCTTTAGCCTAGGAACCACTGATGCTTCCTTTACCAAAGGAGACCAGCTCATGTTCCCCCACAATTCCTTGCGGCGACAACATTTAAAGGAACCCGCTCATCGGAGCGTTCAGGGAAACTCAGGATGACTGAAAAAGGAGCAGATCATGTAAGTTACCAAAGCAATAATCTGCCTAGAACAACTTGAGATCATCTAGAACCCAGATCCCAACCAGGAATGTTCTGGATGTTGTAGAACCAACACAGTAAAGTCCAGTTTTAGTGCAGCCTGTTCTCACTCTGATTGGTTCTTTATTCACCTGGCAGCCGTTTCCCTTTAGTTCCTCTTCTCCTTTGATTTACATTCAAACCTTCAGATATTTGACTTTATATCAGAGGTTAGAACCTCAGAGGAACGTGAGAGGAACCACCTTTATACTACTTTTTATGATATTTCTACTTTTTTAACCACAGCAGACGTCACTGACCTTCGAATTACTACTACGCCACCTAGTGGAAGTGTGGTCTGATTGTCACAACAACGTGATCACCTTTCCTAACTCCTTTAGGAAGCCTCCTAACTCCTTTCACTAACTCCTTTAGGAAGCCTCCTAACACCTTTCCTAACTCCTTTAGGAAGCCTCCTAACACCTTTCCTAACTCCTTTAGGAAGCCTCCTAACACCTTTCACTAACTCCTTTAGGAAGCCTCCTAACTCCTTTCACTAACTCCTTTAGGAAGCCTCCTAACACCTTTCACTAACTCCTTTAGGAAGCCTCCTAACTCCTTTCACTAACTCCTTTAGGAAGCCTCCTAACTCCTTTCACTAACTCCTTTAGGAAGCCTCCTAACACCTTTCCTAACTCCTTTAGGAAGCCTCCTAACACCTTTCCATAACTCCTTTAGGAAGCCTCCTAACACCTTTCACTAACTCCTTTAGGAAGCCTCCTAACTCCTTTCACTAACTCCTTTAGGAAGCCTCCTAACTCCTTTCACTAACTCCTTTAGGAAGCCTCCTAACACCTTTCCTAACTCCTTTAGGAAGCCTCCTAACACCTTTTACTAACTCCTTTAGGAAGCCTCCTAACACCTTTCCTTAACTCCTTTAGGAAGCCTCCTAACACCTTTCCTAACTCCTTTAGGAAGCCTCCTAACACCTTTCCTTAACTCCTTTAGGAAGCCTCCTAACACCTTTCATTAACTCCTTTAGGAAGCCTCCTAACACCTTTCCTAACTCCTTTAGGAAGCCTCCTAACACCTTTCCTAACTGCTTTAGGAAGCCTCCTAACACCTTTCCTAACTGCTTTAGGAAGCCTCCTAACACCTTTCCTTAACTCCTTTAGGAAGCCTCCTAACACCTTTCCTAACTCCTTTAGGAAGCCTCCTAACACCTTTTACTAACTCCTTTAGGAAGCTTCCTAACACCTTTCCTTAACTCTGTGATGTCATCCAGGGCTTAAGGAAAAGTGTATAGGAAAGGAGATAGAGGGGACTATTTGGAAGGGCCCTCTATGTGTGTGTGTGTGTGTGTGTGTGTGTGTGTGTGTGTGTGTGTGTGTGTGTGTGTGTGTGTGTGTATAGGAATGTTTCTTCACCCCTCATGAAGCCAGTGATGTGGGAGGGGCCAGAGTGTGTGGGCGGGGCCACAGAGCCCTGCCGGGCCGCTGGTTGATGCTTGTCATCCTCCATTAAGGCTCCCTCCACTGGCCTTTGTGGTCGTGGAAACGACGAACAGCTGCATGCAAATGCCCCCCCCCACCCCCCCACCCCCCAGGAGGCCGGCCCCCATTGTTCGGGGCCCCGGGCTTGACAGCGACGCTTTCTGTGCAGCATAAAGGCGGGTGTAGCCTTTAGTCAAACAGGAGGCCCCCACCGGGGGCCCAGCGGGACCACTTCAGGATTGTTTGTCTTTTTACGTTGTTTTATTCCCTCAAACTGCTGGTCGCCGACATCACAGCCAAGAAAAGAGCAAATCTGAAGAGCCGAGCCTTTTCCTGCAGCAGCGGGGGGACGCCGCCGTAATCCAACATCCGGAGTGACGCCGCGGTCAGACGGCATGTTTGTACCCTCAGCGGGGATTCACAAAGTGGGACAGCGAAATCAAACCTGTCCAAGTCTTACAAAGACTTTTCTCTTTTTTTCATTGTCCTTTTCTTCTTTATGGAATTCTGACCGTTCAGCAGAGAGCGTGGAAACAAAACTGCTTCTATATGTAAAATAAAACATTGTTTATTTTCTAGGCACAGACGCACAAAAAGCACAAATTTTTACAGTTTGGCTTCAATGAAAATTCTATTTCTGGAAAACAATCAGCTGAAATCTGAGCTAATCCCTCCAAATGTCTGCAACAGGTTGTTGTTTTCTGCATTTATTCACCAGTCGTCTTCTAACGGAGTCGAATGAATCGATTTCAAACCGGATCACTGATCGGTTAAAAGAACAAGACGGCAGAAATGTTAAGGGTAATATTCAGGTTTCATAAGTCAAATACGGATTAAAGGAAGACGTTTGGCTGTACGAAGGATTTACTGAGTTAAATTAAATGATGTTTAGTGAAAAGAAAGGATTACACTAAAATATGATGAACAAATTCAATCAGGAATAAAGAAAATAGTAAAAACAACTAAAAGTGATGACATATCGCAGCACAGCGGTACATACCGCCGCTGACCACCAGGGGTCTCTGTATGACAGCAGAATGCCGCTACAGAACCACAGATGAACTCCTGAACACGACGGGAATCAAACCACCAACCGGTTAAAGAGCAGCGCAGTGTGAACGGGTTCCCAGAGGAAGTGATGGACCGTCTCTACTTTCCAAGATACGGAAACCTTAAAGGGCCGCGGATGTTTATGCTAAATGTTTGTAGTTTTTCTGGATCCTTCAACACGTTTAGACGTTTTTAACTTCTGAAAAAGTTTCCCCCTCATTTGCATATTTACAGAGTAATGACTGCAGAGTGTGTATAAGAAAACGTGTCCCACTTTACAGCCGAGAATCTTCACACTGAACCACATCACAGCCTTAAAATGGAGACACATCGCTGAAGACCTGGAATTAGGAAATACATCTAAAAATATCAGGCCAGTACCTGGAGTACTTAAAGTTTGGGTCCCTTTGTGGACTCCAGGAATCTCTGCTCTGAAGAGAAAACCAAAGATAAAGGCTAATGCTAATGCTAATGCTAGCTCCAGTAGGAATGTCCTGGGACTCATATTTGTAATAAATCAGTCAGAAATGGACCAGAACCGCAGAAACGACCAGAACTTCCTCCAGTTTCTGAGCCTGTCAGGCTGCAGATGTTCACAGGAAGTCGAGCAGCGAGAAACGAGGAGATTTAACGAGCCGGGAAACGAAGGCCGCATCGTCCGCCTTTCGCTTCAGCTCAGCTCTCTGGGTGGGAAACACGCTCGGCCTCCTCCTCCGGGACAGCGCCCGGCAACTGGGAACTTTTATTTTGACAGTCACCGTAACAGCGATCCAATTTGGTCGCCTCCTGCCCACGAGAATGTCGGTGAACTCCCGTTAAACTGGATCGCTGTAACCGGAGGACGACCGACGGAATGTGTTTCCCGCTCAATAATCAGTGTTTAAGTGTAGGAATTAGAGATTGTTTAGAAACCCTCTGAAGTCTCCCGGTGCCGCTTTGTGTCGTTTGCCAGATTTCCTGATTGTTTGCAACTTTGCGGGGGAAAAGTGAGTCGACGACGAGCCGGCGCGGCTCGTAATCAGATGGAAGTTTAAACACGCCGTCATTTCCCTTTCAAACACACACGGAGGAGCAACAACAAGCCGGGACGCACGCGGATACTTGACGTGCACGCGGCGCCTCTTTTTTTTTTTTTGATGTTGCAGGGAACCGCTCGCCGGGGATTACACGACGCACGGAAAATGTTGGAAGTTCCGCCACAAGTGATGCGGAGTCGACACGGCGGATTATTGTGCAGAGCGGGCGGCTCGGCTGCAGGAGGCTGCAGATGAAGAACTTGTCCCGGGGGAGCAGAGAGCCGGCAGCGGCCGCCTCTAATGACTGCGTCTTAATTTGGCCGAGAAAATCAAGGTCTTCTCCTGCGTGGATCGGCGGGCTGATCCCTGACCCCGTGGGCGCACATCAAAGAGCGGCGGCGCGGCGAGAGCGGAGCATCATTACATTTCTAACGCGTCTGATCCTTCCGCATTGCAAAGAGGGTCAGCGCTGGAAAAAAAATAAAATAAGAGGAGAATCGGATGGGAGGCGCCGCGGAGAGGCGACGTCGCCTCGTGTTCGGCGTCCTCGGACGCGTCGCGCGGATTAAAGCGGAGTGTAATTCGACACCTTGTAGCGTCTGCCGAGGAAAACACAGGTACAGATAACTGTCACCGAGGCTAAAACATCTGAAAGATGCAAAAAAAAATAAAAAATTGTTTGACTGCGAAGAGGAATAACAAAAAAAAAAAAGCCGATGTGCTCCCGGGAGAGAGCCACTTTGACAGAATTAGTTCATCGCTTGTTCAATATCTCACATATTGTTGCATTTCTTCAGGGGAGTTGATGAAACAGGCAGAAAGAGGTGAGCTGGAGCGGCTCTCCTGAGTTTCACAGGTTTGATGCTTAACTCCCCTTAAAGCTCGTATTTTCACCCCGACACTTAAAGACCCGGCTGGATCTTCCTCTCAGGAGCCGGGCGGTTCCCCCCCGAGGGCCCATGTGATGCTTGTCACATGATGGCGTCGGTGTTCTGGCTCGTCTCGCTCGTCTCACCTGCTAATCGAAGCTCGGAGGCCCGACGTTACCGCTGCTAACGTCACGCCGAGACGACGGCTCGGAGCGGAGATCAGAGGGCGCCAGACGGCCGCCGCCCAAACCGCTCTGCACCGCTCTGCACTGTTCTATCGCTCTGCACTGTTCTGTACCGCTCTGCACCGCTCTGCACTGCTCTGTACCATTCTGCACTGTTCTATTGTTCTGCACTGCTCTGTACCGCTCTGCACTGTTCTATCGTTCTGCACTGCTCTGTACCGCTCTGCACTGTTCTGTTGTTCTGCACTGTTCTGCACCGCTCTGCACTGTTCTATCGTTCTGCACTGCTCTGTACCGCTCTGCACTGTTCTGTTGTTCTGCACTGTTCTGCACCGCTCTGCACTGTTCTATCGTTCTGCACTGCTCTGTACCGTTCTGCACTGTTCTATCGTTCTGTACCGTTCTGCCCCGTTCTGTACCGCTCTGCACTGCTCTGCACCGCTCTGTACCGTTCTGCACCGCTCTGTACCGTTCTGCACCGCTCTGTACCGCTCTGTACCGTTCTGTACCGCTCTGTACCGTTCTGTACCGTTCTGCACCGCTCTGTACCTGCAATCCATCCGTCCAACCTTCTGGATGCTCCAGAGCGGCGGGCTGGAACCGATCCCAGGTTCCAGCTGGACGGGCGAGCAGGACAAGCAGCGAGGCGCCGTTTACACGACGAACTGAAAACACTAAAAACTTTTGAAGAGTTCCGAGGATCGTTTTACTGAAACAACAGAGACACTAAAAACACAACTTTTCTGAAACGCTGCTCCTGGTCACATGACTGTAGGAACTAGTAGTTCTGCACATGCTCAGTAGAGACGATCCTAACGTTTCCTCCGCGGTGTCATGACTCCCAGTCCATATTCTCCTGGAACTTGGTACTTTTATTTTGACAGTCACCGTAATAACAATCCAACCTGTTAGCTTTATTTTGGCTTCATTACACAAACTAGAGCTACACTCGGTAGAGCGCAGAGTTTCACCAACGCCACATTTGTTTGACGAATCAATTCAGCATTGCTAGTATGTTAGCCGTCAGCTTATATTGATGCTAACTAGCCTGTCAGGTCGCTACATCACTGTGAAACACTGAGCAGGGAGCGTCTCCATGGCAACAGACGCTGATCTATTTTGATCTCCTCCATGAGGTGCCTCTCTCATCCACTTTGTATAGGACAGTTTTTTGCGGGTTTTTTGGGGCTTATTTGGAAACGTTTAGCCGTTAACGTCCCAAAATCTACTGGATTGATCCTTGGATGACGACAAATCATCCCTGAAGATTTCAGACAATTCGGGTTAATAGTTTTTGCGAAAAGTTGGTAAAATACATACAAACAAACCAATAAATTAAATAAATACACGCAGACGAAAACATGGATCATCAGGTCCAACTTCGTTGACGAAGGTAACAACAGTGCCAACTAGTTGTGCAACATGAAAACTACAGTCTTCAGTGTTTCTGCCATCGCCGTGGAAACGGACATTGTTTTCAAAACATTCGCTGAGTAAAGTTTTCTGAAAGGAAAATGCCAAAACTTGAAACGCTGTGATGTGATTTATTACTTATTTAACTCTGTCGAACGATCCCACTCTTCCTGTGTGGCGCTACGTCACAAGACTCTCCCCCGGGGAGTAATAAAGGACTTCTGATTCAGAAAACATCTTCATGATAAAGGTAACTGTTGTCATGGAAACAAGGGCTGCTAAAAAGCAGCGGGAAGGTAGTGAAGAAGATGAACTGGTCAGACGTTAAGAACCCAGATCAGAAACTGTGAGCGAGAAACAGGGAGGGAGAAAATGCAAACTCCACACTAGAAGTGACCCCCCCCCCTCCCACACACACACACACACACTTTGATCAGACCCCCCCCTCCTTCGGTGCGTCTGATTCGCTGACTGACGGGTTCAAGCAGTCGAGGTGCCGTGGCACAATTTAGCAACTCGTTTTGGCATGAAATTGTTTTCTATCTCAACAGAGGAATTTTGTTTGACTGTTTTTGTTAGTGCGTGCAGACACACACACACACACACACACACACACACACACACACACACACACACACACACACACACACACACACACACACACACACACACACACACACACACACACACACACACACACACACACACACACACACACACACACACACACAAACCAGTTTCATGTTTGTTTTGCCTCTTTCATTCCACCATATGTTTTCCATCCACCAGACATTAAATCCAGTTTTTGTTTTTTTTGTTTTTTTTTAATGCAATTAAAGGCGAGTCTGTGCTGGATTCCATTAATGGCTGATTTTTATCAGCCATGTCTTCGGGACACATCCTGAGCTTCAGCTAATGATCTCCATCCTGCAGCAGCTCCTGTGAATCAGCCTGAGACCCGAGGAGACGCATGAAGTCTGAATCAAACCTCCATCGATTCAAAGTGTTCTGAAGACACACTGTTGTTCCCGTTTAACCACGTTTGTCGCCTGTTTTTTTGTCGTTGCCAACTTTATTGTTTTGTTATTTTTACTTCTCTGCTTTTTTTTTTTAATATATATTGTGATTAGATAGTCCTTTTGGCTTCAGCTGCATTTGTTTTAAAGTGCTCTATAATTCCAAGTTGACTTGACTTCACTGTGAGAGACAGCAGACGACCTCTAAACTCTCCTGGACGAGGAAGACGAGGAAACTCAACCGGTAGAATCTTCGTTGTGACAGCGGTTGGCTGAGCGACACAGAGACGTCGGATTCCTACGCCGGACCCTGAAGGCAGCATCCTGAGGGTTTTCCTTCACAAACAGCCACTCGGATGTCTGAGACATTTAGTTCGGACAAGAAATCGTTTTTCATCTATCTTGTGTTTCATTGTCATTTTATTCTAATTTTTTCACTATAAATAAAAAAAAATATCGTCTTATTTCAGCATTTTGCAATAATGCTTTTGATATTTAAGCTTCATAAAAGCCATTAAATACAGACTTTTACAGGGTCTTTTTTTTTTTTTTTAAATAGTTTAGAGCTTTATTTAGTTTTTCAGTGATTTTTCCTGGTTGATTTATTTTTTTTATTGCTTTCTCTGCTTTATTGCCCTCTGTTGCATTGGCCTTGTTTATGTGTGTGTGTGTGTGTGTGTGTGTGTGTGTGTGTGTGTGTGTGTGTGTGTGTGTGTGTGTGTGTGTGTGTGTGTGTGTGTGTGTGTGTGTGTGTGTGTGTGTGTGTGTGTGTGCGCCCAGATGTTTCTGGAAATGTTAAAGTGTGTGTGGCTCCAGATTAATGTGTGACAACAGATAAAAACCAGTCTGTTGGTTAATTTTGCTGTTTGCAGGCATTTGTTAATAAATGAGGCGTTAACCCTTTACCTCCCGCCGTGACGCCGCCGACGTTTCAACGATTCTACAGCCAGAAAACAACCGGCGGTTATGTTTTACAAGCTAGCCAGCATGCTAACGGACAGTTAGCCCGTTAGCGTTATGCTACATGAAGAACTTTCCCACCTCGTTTATACGACAATTCAAGAGAAAAACCTCATTTTTGCGTTTTCGTGTCAGTAAAGTCTCACGTTAAGACAGCAGGTTTCTTTTAGGGCCACTAGTGGGTGCTGTTGGTTGTTTTTGTACAGAAACCACACGCAGGTTTTTTTGTGCTCCCGTGTTTTCTTCTCCAGTTTTGGTGTATTTCTGTGCTACGGCTCCATCTATAGGTCTGGCGTATGTAGATCCACGTGAAACTTTTTAAAATCTACGGGAGGAAGAAGATGGTTTTGACTCATGGACGGGGAAGTTATCAGCTTTTTAGCTGTCTAAGCTGCTACTGAGGCATTAACAAAATGTATTGGTCATTTATTCATTATATTTCTTAGTTTAATTAACTAATAATGTATTATTTAATGTATCAATAACATTTAATTGATTTATATATTTTTGTTTCATTTATTAAATTGTATATAATTAAATAATTTGATTTGTGGAATAAATTAATTCATCAATTTATTATTATTGTATTTATTAAATACATTTTTCAGGTTTATTAAAGGAGACAAAATGTATTGAAATGGGAAGTTTTTGCTGATATTTATCTTCTTAAATGTGTCGTGGTGAAAGGGTTAATCAAAAACGAGTGAAAGGCTGCAGTGGCAGCAGGTTTGATCAGAGGAGCAGATAAGGGAGAGTGTGAAAGGCCGGTGGTGTGTGTGTGTGTGTGTGTGTGTGTGTGTGTGTGTGTGTGTGTGTGTGTGTGTGTGTGTTTACTGCGGTTCCCATCAGACTCGGTGCTTCTACATAAGCTGTGCAGACAGAGTGGAGGCCATGAGGGAGCGGCTTTGTGGGCTTTTACTCGGCTCTGTTTGAAGCCTCTCACAGATTTACCAGCAAAGCCAGAGAGAGAAAAAGCACATTCCTGGGCAATAACTACCCCCCCACCATCCACCCCCTACCCCCACCCCCTTGCCCCCCCCCACCCCACCCCTCATCACTACAACACTGACCACTTTGATTGACTGCAGCGCGGTGACCTTGCCCCTCCGGCCTTCCAGCAGCTTTCCGGTCAGTGCGAGCGGAGATAAGAGCCGCTCCGGTGGGGAGATCCTGATGACGGACAGTTTCCTGCCCCTCGTCGTCGACGTGGCCATTGTGCCTCCGCCGCTCGACGCTACAAGAGGGGGTCACTGCCGACAGCGGCGGGCAAACAGAACCCCTCTTTGTGCTCGGCCGTCTCTCCTTTAGTTTTTCTTTTTTTACCTTCGTTCTTATTCCCGTTCCTGCACGGCGGGAGACGGCGTCCTTATCTGCTCCTGGTTAAAACCTGCAAATGGTCCGCTGGCCTTTTGTCTGCAGGTGACCCGCCCTGAGGTGACATTTAATTCCAAGACAAAAAAAATCAAACCTGTGTGGTCACGCTCGGTGGCAGGACGCTCCGCCTGAGGAGATTACTAATACAGTCAAATAACAGAGCCGCATTCATGGGGTCGGTCGGGATCAGAGCGGAGAGAGAAAACGCCGCCACTCCAGGCTCATCGGTCTGATCCGGGATTCAGAGGAAAACCTCCTCCACATCTCAGGAGGCCATCAGACGGCGTGGAAGCCCTTAAACCCGCCCCGCCCTGCGTGCGTGGGGTCGCCCGTCTTCTCTCCTGACGTTGATTGACACGCCGGCGAACAGCGAGTCCCCGAACGTCTCGTGTCACATGAGGTGCGTTCGCCCAGGTGTGAAACGTGGAGCGGCGTCTCCAAACGTCTTGAGACTCCGCTGAGAGACTCTCGGATAAAACCGGGTCGGACTCTGAGGTTTAGTTCTGCAGAGCGGGTTCAGGGGGAGATTTCCTACACAGCCGATTCTAACGAGCTCGTTTCAGAAGATCTATGCAGATTATTTCCTTTGCCAATGGAAGTGAAAAACACCCACAATGCAACAGCTGCAGAAGAAGGTTTCTGGACATTTGACTGTTTTTAGCAGAATGTTTCATTAAATTGGCCTCATGTTGAGATTTGGAGTCGTTTGGTAGTAATCCTTTAGTTTGTGGAAAATACAGACAATTTAATCACGTTTTTAAATTCACCAGCAAAAGTTGAAGGTTTTTAGCGCCGCATCACGAAATAATGTAATAAACTCTCAACTAATTATGTAATAACGCCGCATTTTGTAATAACTTGTATTGCAACAGTTTTTACAAAATGCAGGTTAAATGATTAAATGCAAACGTCTGCCATCGCTATGCTGGCAGGACATACAGCATAATCCTAATCTGTTCTCATTATTATACATATAATCATTTATATGGATAAAGGGCAAAAATTACATCGTGCACCAAATCATTCAATTAAAAAAAAAAAAAACCACATTGTGTAATAACCGTTGGATTATGTAACTAGTTTTTACAAAATGCAGCAAAGTTTGTTAGAAAATGTGTTCAAGAATTTTATTACATAATGACTTGAACATTATTACGTTATTACATAATGAGTTGAACATTATGTTATTACATAATGAGTTGAACATTATTATGTTATTACATAATGAGTTGAACATTGTTACATTATTACATAATGGGTTGAACATTACGTTATTACGTAATGAGTTGAACATTATTCCGTTATTACGTAATGAGTTGAACATTGTTATTACATAATGAGTTGAACATTATGTTATTACGTAATGAGTTGAACATTATTACATTATTACATAATGAGTTGAACATTACTACGTTATTACATAATGAGTTGAACATTATTACGTTATTACATAATGAGTTGAACATTATGTTATTACATAATGAGTTGAACATTATTATGTTATTACATAATGAGTTGAACATTGTTACATTATTACATAATGGGTTGAACATTACGTTATTACGTAATGAGTTGAACATTATTCCGTTATTACGTAATGAGTTGAACATTGTTATTACATAATGAGTTGAACATTATGTTATTACGTAATGAGTTGAACATTATTACATTATTACATAATGAGTTGAATATTATTACGTTATTACATAATGAGTTGAACATTATTACGTTATTACATAATGAGTAGAACATTACGTTATTACATAATGCGGTGCGTACAAGGTTCTGTTTTTGTCTTTGAGTATTTACTTATTTATTTATTGGTTTGTTTGTTTGTTTGTTTTGTTTGTTTGTTTGACTTGTCCTCATCCACGTACCAGAAGATTGTGGGAGCGATCAGGAGGAACCAGACTGTTCGTCTGCGGTGGACTGCGGTGGACTGCGGTGGACTGCGCTGTGCGTCGTAGAGAGTGACGTGTTTGAAGCAGGGAGTTCTGGGAGGTTCTGGACTGTTTCCTGATGCACGCTCTGACATGTTCCACCGTGCACGTTCTCATCATTACTGCTGTAATTTCTGTGTGACACACACCTGAGACAGCACGCCCTGTAATCCACTGTAATCATTTTCACCCAATAATTACCCTCTCAACCTCTTTATCTGCTGCACATTAACCCAGAAGACGTGACCCCCCCACCCCCCCCCCCCCACCCCTCCCCCCCCCTCCCACCACAAAGAGAACCTTTACCGACGCCGCTGTCGTTGCTTTAATTGACTGCCGTCTTCTCCCTCTTGTCAACACCAGATTTAACGGCAGAATTTACTGGTGGAAACGGGAGGAAGGAGCGAGTGGCGCTGCCGCCAGACGACAGGTGTGTTTTCACACGCAGTAAATCTGAGCGGAGCTTCCGACTCCTCGTTCTTCTTCTCTTTCTCACGCTCCGAAACAAACCGCCGCCTCCCGTACCGCCCGCCGCCGCCGCCGCCGCAGGAGGAGGAGCTTCAGGACACTTTGGGTTCTGAGTTTTAGTTAAAGCACCAGAATCGAACCACCAACCTCTGCAGTGCCGTTTTACACTTCAAGCGAGAATCCATCGCTCTTACGATTTAGTTTCAGAAAGGTTTCGTGTTTACACGACATCTTAAGATCAATGTTTGTTTCCATGGAAACGGCAGAAACACTGAAAAGGAGGAAGGAAACAGAAAAAGCGGCTCCCGGAGTGTTTCCTTGGATTCGTCTCTCAATTTTGCAAACGATTTCCTTTTCAATTCCAGCGGACGAGAATGACGGCGCCACACACGCCGCGTAGCAACAAGCTACACCAGGAGTGTGATGACATCACTCATACAACCTGAGTCGGTAGTTCTGGGCCAAAGTTTGGGAAAATATAAAAATACAAACCAATAAACAAATAAAACAAGAGCAATCAGAGATTTCTGACGTCCGACAAAGGTTGGCCTGGAACTCAGAAGAACATTTCCAGATCACCTCCCATCATCCACCACCTGATATCGGTCTGTCGTTACAATTTCAACTAAATCCATGCGGTGGTTTTGACGTCATCTTGCTCACAGACAAACAAAAATACGCCGACGATTTTATTCGGTCCTCGGCGGATAAAATAAAACACGTGGACAAAACCAAAACCTTCGCCCCAGGCGTTCGTCGAGAATCAAATAAGGAACCAAACCATTAATCACAATGAAGATGGAATCAGAGCGTAGCGCGCCCGGCCACTAGTGGGTGCTGTTTGTTGTTTGCGCCGTCGTTTCCATGGAAACAGACGTCCTTTTCAAAACATTCCCATGTGAAGATGAAACTTTTCTAAAACAAAAACAAAAGAGCAAAATAACAGTTTTCTGTTCCACGCAGTCGTGTAAACGGAACCCAGGTCGTTCGTCCGCCCGCGATCCGCGGCGCGTCCCGCTAGCGGATCCGCTTCCACGTGTCTGTGGACAAACTCCCGTCGGGTTTAAAACCCGGAGATGTTCTGCGAGTCGACAGCGCAGCAGAACGCTGGAGTCCCTCCACTGATAACTGTTATGTAGCTGCTTGCTTTTTGTTTCACTGGCGTATTTTTTGTTTTGTTGTTGTTGTTGTTGGGATGAATTAGCCGCGACGCGTCTCGCAGCGATATGAAAGCACGCCGGGCTGTGACAGGTTCTCCTCGTCTCTGGTAAATACCCCCCGGCCTTTGTTCCAAAGCTGATTTACTGTATATTTGCGGTGAAGGCGTCTCGCAGCACAGAGAGCAGGAGAGACTTCCTACGACACGCAAGCTGAAATTTATTTCAAACCTTCTGCTTCCCCTCCAGATTAAAAGCATTACTTTGTTATGACAGCTGAACCCTCCTGTGAAGCGACGACTCGCACCCGGCAAATCCAAGAGTTTGGAGCGGGAGGCACGCGGCTCGGCGGCGGTGAGCCGGACTCATCTATTATCTGAATGAGGCTGCCTGGAGAAAGCAGCAACATGTGCAGGCGGCGTTCAAGGAAGGGGAGCGCGAGCAAGGCATCTGCTCCCGTGTTTATACAACTTGTTACCAGACGGACTGCGAAGTTCCGTCGCCGCGGGCGACTCAGATTTAAGGCCTGCTTAACAAATGAAATCAAACTGTCAGAAAACGGTGGCTCCTCGCCCATTAAATTAAGTGTTTGTTCATCAGCCGGCCGTATAACAGCGACTTTACAATCCCGGCTTGAACACACAATAAAACACCAGGCGCTCCGCTGCGGGGACGAAGGACTCGCTCTCAGTGTTCTCCGTTTGGGTGGAAACGTTCCTGCCAGGTTCCCGGGCGTGTTTTTGTTCTACTTTTTAAAAAACAAATAAAAAACAAATAAAAAATAAATAAAAAAGCTCTCAGGAAATCAGAGCTGTGATAAATCCAGGACGACCCATCAGCCTGATATTGTATTTCATTTCCTGTGAGTGAATTCATGACCCCGGAGATCCTCCAGACTCATTTCAGTCTCTCATCATCGCAAACGCTGCAGAACCCCGACACTGACAACTGCTTGTTCTAGTGGTCCTAGAAAGCATGTTCTAGGAGGTATTCTAGGTGTTCAAGGGAGTGTTCTAGGAGGTAATGTAGGAGGTAATGTAAGAGGTGTTCTCAGTATTCTAGGTAGATTGTTCTAGGAAGTGTTCTAGGAAGTGTTCTATGTAGATTGTTCTAGGAGGTGCTCTATGTAGATTGTTATGGGAGGTGTTCTAGGAAGTGTTCTATGTAGATTGTTCTAGGAAGTGTTCTAGGTAGATTGTTCTGGGAGGTGTTCTAAGAAGTGTTCTAGGTAGATTGTTCTGGAAGGTGTTCTCGGTAGATTGTTCTAGGAGGTGCTCTATGTAGATTGTTCTGGGAGGTGTTCTAGGAAGTGTTCTAGGTAGATTTTTCTAGGAAGTGTTCTCGGTAGATTGTTCTAGGAGGTGCTCTATGTAGATTGTTCTGGGAGGTGTTCTAGGAAGTGTTCTAGGTAGATTTTTCTAGGAAGTGTAGGTAGATTGTTCTAGGAGGTGTTCTAGGAAGTGTTCTAGGTAGATTGTTCTAGGAGGTGTTCTATGTAGATTGTTCTGGGAGGTGTTCTAGGAAGTGTTCTAGGTAGATTGTTCTAGGAGGTGTTCTATGTAGATTGTTCTGGGAGGTGTTCTAGGAAGTGTTCTATGTAGATTGTTCTAGGAGGTGTTCTATGTAGATTATTCTAGGAGGTGTTCTCGGTAGATTGTTCTAGAAGATTTGCAGTAGAGATTTCTCCTCCATGTTCTAGAAAGTGTGTCCAAAGCACTTTGTCGGTGGCGGTGGGTTCTATTGGAAGACCTGAGTTCATCAGGAACTAGTACCTTGTTTCCACTGCACAGTAACGTACCGTACCATACTGTACCGTACGGTATGGTACTCTACGTAACTGTACTATACAGTACAGTACGGTATGTCACAGTACGATACAGTATGGTATGGTACAGTAACAGTACGATAGGGTTCTTGTATGTTTGAGGCACGTTGCCAGCATGTTCTCGGGATGTTCTCTCTATGTTCTCTCCTGACGATGGAAGGTTTCTCCCAGCTTTATTTTATTTGGCCTTTTCCAAAAAAGCTCTCAGGAAATCAGAGCTGTAATAAATCCAGGACGACCCCATCACGGCTGATATTGTATTTCATTTCCTGCGAGTGAAATCCTGATCCTGGAGATTCACCAGACTCGTTTCAATCTCTCGTCATTCCAAACTTTCCCGAGTCCGAGTTATTAATAAAAACAGCGTCGCAGCGAGCCGCAGGAATAAATCCACAAACTGAAACGTTGCATTCAGCAAAACGCTGACCGCACTGAATCACTGAAATTAGGCTGAGATATAAAAAAAAAAAGAAGAATCATGTCACCATTTATCTGCCTCTGTGTGCACTGTAAAACATGTGTGGGCACCACAATGAGGGAAGTGTCACACTGCGACAGTTAAAGAGCGTGAAGTCGTATTTCACCGCGGGAGGTTTTTACAGTCGTGGAGAGAGAGAACAGAACCCAGAACGTGGAAATCAAACAGCCTGCTGCCTCAAAACACACAGAACACTGTAAAAAATGTCTGACTGGGCGGAGACGGATCACGTCAAGGAGCAAAATACTGAGAATGAAAAGAGAAAGAATCATAATAAATCAAATATAATATAGAAAAATCTTGTGAAAAATTAAGAATGACAGGAAAAAATTAAGACTGAAGAGAAAATAAAAGTCAAATAACATGAATAATGATATTAGATTGAAATAGAATAGAAGGAAATTAAAATAAATTAAGATTAGAACAGGAATAATTACAACTTTAAAAATATTAAATATGACAATGAATGAAAAGACAAATTAAATTAAATTAAATTAAATTAAAAAATATTCCAAAAAATCAAGAGTAAAAATAAAACAGAAAATGCATGAAAATAAAATGTAATACTTTAAAAATCAAAAATAGTAGAAAATAAAAATAGAATGAGAAAAATATAATAGAAAAGGAATAGATATATAAAATGTATAAACTATGCAATATGAATATAAATTAAATGAAAACAAATAAAATATGATTGAATCAATTTACCTTTTAAATTAATTTAACAGATTTTTATCTCCTAAAAGTTCGACCTTTTCTGTTTTAGTTTTTTTTCTAAATTTATTTAAAGAACATTTCAAATGTTTTCTAATCACTAAGTTGTCTCCCGCTAACCTGGTAAACCAAACGCTTTCCCCGGGTTTTGTTTGGTTGTTCCTACAGAGGAATTCCTTCACAGCCGTCAGTGTTTCACCATAAATCATCATATTTCCAACAGTGCGGTTCTCAATGTGCTGCAGCCTCCAGTGAATGCAGATGATGAGCCTCGCTTCTTCCCTCTCAAACACTTCCAGCTGGGCAGGCTGATATATCAGCCCACCCCCCCCCCCCCCCTCCCTCCTCCCAGCTTCTTCTCACCACACAGATTGACCAGTCATCTGTGAATCTCCCATGGTTTAGCTGATAATTCATGATCGCCCTTCCATGGACCCGCAGCATTCAATATGAATTATAAAATGGCAAGCCAAGCATATCAATGGCTGACAGACTGGATGTGGATGGCCCGAGGCCAGAGAGGGAGCCGTGGTACAATAGACCCCCCCCCGTCATCCAGCCCACCCCGGGACTGGAAATACCAGCGTGGCACTGGGGGGGGGGGGGGGGGGGGGGGGGGGGGGGGGGGGCTCCTTCCCCCAGCACAATGTTAGGCCTGCTGGAGACACATGTTGTGGCGAGGAGGAGTGTTAACCTTTACAACCTTTTGCGGGGAAGGATAAGCGCCGAGGATCTGAGCAGCAGCAACGAGCTGCAGCAACGAGCTGCAGCAACGAGCAGCAACAACGAGCTGCAGCAACGAGCAGCAGCAACGAGCAGCAACGAGCTGCAACAACGAGCAGCGGCAACGAGCTGCAGCAACGATCAGCAACAACAAGCTGCAGCAACGAGCTGCAGCAACGATCAACAGCAACAACGAGCTGCAGCAACGAGCAGCAACAACGAGCAGCAACAACGAGCAGCAGCAACGAGCAGCAGCAACGAGCAGCAACAACGAGCAGCAGCAACGAACTGCAGCAACGAGCAGCAGCAACGATCAGCAACAACGAGCTGCAGTAACGAGCTGCAGCAACGATCAGCAACAACGAGCTGCAGCAACGATCAGCAACAACGAGCAGCAACAACGAGCTGCAGCAACGATCAGCAGCAACGATCAGCAACAACGAGCAGCAGCAACGAGCTGCAGTAACGAGCTGCAGCAACGATCAGCAACAACGAGCAGCAACAACGAGCTGCAGCAACGATCAGCAGCAACGATCAGCAACAACGAGCAGCAGCAACGAGCTGCAGCAACGAGCAGCAGCAACGAGCTGCAGCAAAGATCAGCAGCAACGATCAGCAACAATGAGCAGCAGCAACGAGCTGCAGCAACGAGCTGCAGCAAAGATCAGCAGCAACAACGAGCAGCAGCAACGATCAGCAACAACGAGCTGCAGTGGGAGGCGGCGGCGGCGGAGCGCAAAATACCAAGAAGTCCCAAGAAGACAGAAGAAATATTCCTGCACACGTTTATCAGCGACACGTTAGAATGATGTGGTTCCTCCTCCCGGCTCTGCAGGGCAACACATCCCACTGCGCACTGATTTCATGTGAATCGGTACTCAGTAGTACCGACGGAACTCAGTCAGTTCCTATAAAAGTACCAAATTCAGTCCCCATTCTGGGCGTTCGCTCGACTGTGGAGCTCAGATCCCAGAAAAACTACTTTTTGGAAATGGCTCCCGAGGTGGAACTTTTAGAAAACGCTGTGACTCCATCTCTGTGTTTTATTTCAGAGTGTCTGCTGATTCCGCGGAGCCGGATATCGATTTCTCAAACAAAAATGCAAAAACGATGAGATTTCACTTGAAATGTTGCGTAAACGACTTTAATTTCAAAGACTGGTATTTTAATACAAAAATTCTTAAATGGTATTAAAATTCTAATAGTTAACTTGTTTAATCAATAAATTGCAAATCAACTGGATCTGATTTGGAAAAATTGGATTTCAAACTTAGGAAATCTTAGTTAAAGTAAGATGAAACTTGTTGGTTCATTCTGTGTGTGTGTGTGTGTGTGTGTGTGTGTGTGTGTGTGTGTGTGTGTGTGTGTGTGTGTGTGTGTGTGTGTGTTGTTCATTGTTTCCATCTGGTTCTCATCATGTTCTTCATGCGTACGTTAGCCTCAGTCTGTCTCAGTTTTAATCTTCTTCCTGTTCTACATCAGACCCACAGACGTTCTCCGCGTTTCCTGGAGGTTCATGACGAATCCCTGCAGTACCACAGGGTGACGATAGGGGGCAGCGTGACGAGTTCACGGGCCGTCCACTCTCAGAAAATCACCATCTGAGTTTTCTTTGACTTCATTCTTATTGTCTCGAAAACAAACAAACAAAACCTGAACTTTATGTGATTTGATGTGTTGATTGAGAGCAGCGCCCCCTAGTGGACCGACTGAATGAAGACAGTTATACCGTTTAAACGCATGAATGTGTTATGGACGAACGTCGAGCATCGATTTACTGTGTTCCTGTCAGGTTTCCTGCTCAGTCTTTTCTTTCCTGGAACTCGTTGGGACTCTTTTGGTCACATTCACCCGTTCACACATTCACACATGCGATCAGGCTTCATGTAGAGTGTGAGCAGCTGCATTGGGCTGAAGGATTTGTAGTTATCATAACTTCCATCCTGATAAAAGAAGAAAAACTGGACCAGCCGGGGGATATTGGGCTGATTTGGACCGGAGTCTTCATCGCGGCGCTGCAGAATCCTTTGCAGGAGACTCTTCCTCCATTTTAGTACTTTCCTCACATGATTCCTCGCCTGCTGAATTTATTATTCAAAAACAAAACAGAAAAAACTAAAAAAAATCTCTCATTCACACGCTCGCTGCACGCAAACAGCGCCTCCATCTTCATCCTCGTCTTCCTCCCTCCTCCTCCCTGTCTTCGTCCTTATTCTCTCCCTCCTCTTCCTCCTCCATTCACACCATGTTGACACTGACCACATGACATGATCTCAAGTGTGTCTGTCTTTGCTTTAAAGTCAGAGATAAGAGGAAGGTATGCACAGGCCTCCTCCTCCTCCTCCTCCTCCTCCTCCTCCTCCTCCCCCTCCTCCTCCTCCTCCTCCTCCTCCACCTCCTCTTCCTCCTCCCCCTCCTCCTCCTCCTCCTCCTCTCCAAGCTGCAGACTGGGCGGTCCCACACTTCTAAAACAAATCTGATACCTGGCTGACCTAGTTTAGTCCTGCAGGAGCGACGCTGTATGGATCTTATATAAAGGTGTGTGTGTGTGTGTGTGTGTGTGTGTGTGTGTGTGTGTGTGTGTGTGTGTGTGTGTGTGTGTGTGTGTGTGTGTGTGTGTGTGTGTGTAGGACGTGTTTGTTTCACACACCGAGAGTCGGAGTGTTAATGAAATCAAACTGGTCTGTGGTCGCCACGCTTCTCTCCTCCGTCTGTTTGTGTAATTACATTTCTGCACGGCAGTTAGCTCTGCTAACACACTCACACACACACACACACACACACACACACACACACACACACACACACACACACACACACACACACACACACACACACACACACACACACACACACACACTTCATTTTCTCTCTGACTTTGGTCTCCACCGCCGCCTGAGGGGAAGCTTGTAGCCTGTTAGCAGCTAAATGCTAAGTGATGTTTGGGACCTCCACCAGGCCCGGCTGCAGACGCCGTTCCCAGCTCTGCTGCTTTTAGAAGAGCGCTCTCTCTAAGGCAGTGTTGTGTTTCTGTGTAAATGAGCCGGGATGCAGAGGCCTCTCCCCTCTACCTGCTCGCTCGCAGTGCGTTTGGTTCTCAGTAAATGGACCCGGCTGCAGAGGCCTCGGAGAAGAACTGCAGACACAGAAACGTCCCTCAGATCTTCGATTCTCCTCGTCAAAATCCAAATGAGTCTTCAATGTTTACTTAATAAAAATTGGGGTTTTTATGTGTTTTTTTTTTTTTTTTATTTCAACACCAGTTTGAGTCAGGCTTCGTTTGTTTTCGTTCGTTGAATTAAATTATATAATTTTTCCATTTTTGTTTCAAAACTGTTTCATATCTACACGCCAACAATCTGAAAACGATGTAGTTTCCATGGTGGGCCACTAGTTGACGCTGTTGGTTGCCACTGGATACCATTTTCAGTGACTCGGACCTCTGTCGTCATGGAAACGGATGCTTAAAACACAATAAAAGTTTTGCATTTTCACCTAAAAGTATTGTCGTGTACACCGGGCCTAATTTTGTTGATTTGTACAAACGTAATGAGGATTGTTCATCACTTCGGCCTCCAGATTAAGGCTCCGCCCACACGAGTCAAAACCGTACTTTTCCTCCCCGGCTCAACACGATGCCTCAGGGCATGTAGTACATATGCCAGGCCTTTAGGGGCGCTGCGACTCACCAGATACACCAAAAACACAGAAGGAGTAGAAATATAGAAGTAGACACCAATAGACCTCTCTCTCTCTCTCTCTCTCTCTCTCTCTCTCTCTCTCTCTCTCTCTCTCTCTCTCTCTCTCTCTCTCTCTCTCTCTCTCTCTCTCTCTCTCTCTCTCTCTCTCTCTCTCTCTCTCTCTCTCTATATATACTGGAGAAGCATATTAAACCTGCTAGTGTCAGTAGCGTCTGCAGCGCCACCTGGAGTGGGGGAGGATTAAAACATCTTCATTCAACCCCACCAGAAGAGTGAGGACTGTTTCTGTGTGGAAATCTTAACCTGATTATAGCCCCCCCGCCCCCCCACCACACCCCCACCCTACCCCCACCCCACCACCACCCCCACCCACATTATCAGGTGGAGTTTTTTTCAGGTGCAGACCTCAGAGGGGGGGGGGAGCCGCAGGCCTGGACCGGCTGAAGGTGAGTGGCATGTGGACAGAATCACATATTGTTTTCAGATGGATGGACACACACACACACACACACACACACACACACACACACACACACACACACACACACACACACACACAACACACACACACACACACACACACGCACACACACACACTCCTATATTGACGGATGCTCAGAAATGCGTTCCCAGGCCTGAGAGCACTCTCGTCCAGTGAAACCTAAAACCTGCACTTTCTGCATACCAAAGCAGTTTCCCCTCTTTAAGGAACTTCAACGGGACCATTCAGTCCGACTGAATCACAGGGCCTTTCTCCAGGCACGTCCGTAACACTCCCCTCCATATTATCTGAAGTTGCTAATCTACCTCCTCCCCCCGGAAAATGCAAGGGAGAGAAAAGAGGAGAAGGCGTCTGAGCCTGAACGCCTGCCGCTTTAAAGCCGCTCCGCAGCAAAGTATCTTTGTTAACAAATTGCACGCTACAGCCGGAGCTAAAATAAAACTGGAGGAGAAATCTATCACGGAACAAAACAGCGAGGGAGAGAGACGAACGACAAAATCCAGATTGAAAAGGAAGCCCCCGAAATAATGTGCTTCAACATCCATCTGTAATCAATGCCTGGCACGCAGGCATGTGATTTGGGGTTACTTTGTTTCCCGCCACAAAGGGCCTGAAAGAGGGGAAACTGTAATGATCATGATTAGGCAGACGTACCAAACACCAGCGCCGCTGACGGGCACCAAACTGACGGCAGTGTTTTCTGACAATACTCCTAATTACAGCCAAATGCACTGAATCAAACGGCGGCAGAGAGACCGTCACCCACGCTCGTCTTTAAACCCTCCTGCAGCGCCGGCGGCTGCAGGTACGAACGCCGAACCGGCCCCTTCGGCGCCGCTCTGGAGGCCGACGGGAGGAACTCCAGACGTGAAGCTGATCAGTGCAGAACGACCCTCGGGCCTCGTTTACGCGTGAGGGCGGGGACATCTGGAGTCTGTTCACACGACAACGGAGCGCTGAGACTTCCTGGAAACACTCGGACTCCTGCTCCGGCCGGCCGGGGCGACCCGTTCTACTGCACATGCTCAGGAGCCGGACAATAGGAACTAGAGCTACACTCGGTAGAGCGCGGACCTTCGCCAACGCCACATGTGTTCGCGGAACTGAGTTAGCGCATATCGACGCTAACTAGCCCGTCAGGTAGCTACGTCACTGTGAAACTCTGGGCGTCTCCATGGCAACAGACGCTGATCTCCTTTGATCTCCTCCATGAGGAGCCGCTCATCCACTTTTTATGGGACAGTTTTTTTTTCATTTTTTGGGGGATTTATTCAGAAACGTTTAGAACAGAACAGAAACGCTTTATCAAACCCTGGTGTGACAGCGGCGAGGTCGCGAGCTTTCATCCAGCATCGCAAGATCTGAGAAGTTTGGTTAAAAACTGTAACCACAGAGATCTGACGTACGAGCTCGATACAACGATTAAACATTTAAAACCTGCAAAGATTCATCAATTTAATAGAATCTATAATAAGATCAATTAAAAATCGCGTAATTTCTGTGAAAAGTTTTGATGGTTTGAAGGTTCATGGATCGATTCACCAAAATGTGACGGAACAAAATTCATAAAACATTTAACTTGAGCAGCGTGAGTGAAAAAAGACTTTCTATATTTTCTTAAATAGTTTGACCTGTGAGGTTGTTAAAGTCTGAATCCGATCGGGTTTGGATTTGAAATCCTTTCTTAGTTTTAATCACATTTAAAGTATAAATCCAGGGAGAATTCTGAGCTTTTCACTTGGAGTCAAGTGGTGAACGTCTGCAGGTGTTTGACCTGATGAGGCGGAGCGCGCGTGTGTGTGTGTGTGTGTGTGTGTGTGTGTGTGTGTGTGTGTGTGTGTGTGTGTGTGTGTGTGTGTGTGTGTGTGTGTGTGTGTGTGTGTGTGTGTGTGTGTGTGTGTGTGTGTGTGTGTGTGTGTGTGTGCGTGTGTGTCCGAGGGGTCAGCAGGAATATTCAGCGCGAGCTTTTCAAACACCTTCTTTTTCTTATTCTCCAAACTTCAAGGGTAAAACAACCAGCGAAGAAGAACCCGCCAACCCCGCTACATAACGGCCCTTCAGCCGCCACAATGTGCGATAATGAATTCACGGCTTTCATACGGGGAATAATAAGTGGCATCTTGAAAAGGTTGCCGAGAATCAAATCAGCCTCCATGGAAACTCACCTTGCGAGCAGTGGAAGCAGCAGAGCAGCAGCGCCAGGCAGCGAAGCAGCCCACTCCCCCCGGCGGAGGCCATGGCGCTCACCATCCGGCTGCCGGAGCACGATACTGGGTCGACGTGTGGCGGCGGCGGCGGAGTGCAGGGCGGCGGCGGCGGCGGCGGCTGAGTGCAGGGCGGCGGCGGAGTCAGCGATCGGTCCGTCTCACTGAAGGAGTCATCTCTTCATCTGCAGGAATAAAGAGAAGGCGTTAAAAGGGGAAGGTCGTCATCTTCGTCTTCACCGCTTCTCGTCTCGCTATTCAGTTTTCATGGTTTTACACATCCTGACGCTTTGAGGACGAACTCATCGTGAAACACGACTCATTCATTCACAACACAGAACTTTTCTGAGATGTACACAGGAAGTACGTTTGAAAAAAAGAAGTACAAAGTCAGAAATATGCATTGAAAGGAAATTCAGTCAAAACTTCCTCAAAACAACCCGTTAGCACGTTAGCAGCCCCGCTAACGCTACATTCAGGATTATTTGCGTATCGGCAGGTCGTCGACATGGAAACATGGCGTCTTTACACGGCTGTGACCTGACATACAAACTGCACTGCTCCTATAACCACTAGTGTCCATTATGTAAGTACAAATATATAAAACATGTTTAATAATCTGCTATTGATCATGAGTCATCCTATCAATGCATGAGAAGCTAAACCTCGTGGTTTTCTGTCGTTGTTCCTTTTGTCTTGTTATTGTTTGTTTTCTTCTTCTACTTCTTGTGTTCTTTGTTCTTCATTGTTATTGTTTTGTTCAATTGTTGGTTTTGCTTGCTGGTTGGCTTAAAAACCAATTTAATAAATAAATAATAAATATGATTATACAAATAAAACAAAACAAAACAAAATAAAATAAAATAAAATTTAATTAAATTAAATTAAATTAAATTAAATTAAATAAATAAAATTAAATAAAATTAAATAAAATTAAATAAAATTAAATAAAATTAAATTAATAAAATTAAGTAAAAACAAACCCAAAAAAGGGAGTATGAACGCACACATGGACACAAATGTCCTGCTCTGAACTGTCCAGCAGTACTCTAATTACTTCCTAGCGAGGTTGGATGTGAGTGTGCAGTGTCTGATGGCTCTGCGCCGCCTCACTAATGCTCAGATATTCTTGAAAAACCACAAAACCTGGAAATCGTTGACATTAGCATGTCCAGCGACACCGTCAGTCATTAGGTGGAGGTCGTACACCACAAACAAGACCCAGACAACGACTCTGCACCAGAATCAGACGGAGGAAGAAAAGAGCTGCAGCTTCGTCTTCATCACATCAGAAAAAAAACAACCAATTCTCACTTTCAGAGTGGAAAACAAGCAGCCGCTGTTTCAGGAAAGAGGAAAGTTCATATGACACTTTCAAACGTCTCTCCGTGTCCTTCAGGTCAGAGGTTTCAAGATTATCAGCAGTTTCTTCACATTCTTGTCAGACGATGAATAATCTGTCTGATCGTGAGGTTTTTTTATTCACTCCAACAATCACAAATTTAAAATCAGGAATTACAAACCAGGATAAATGAAGTCTAAACCGAGTGTGAATCTGTCAGAGGAAAATAAAAAAACAGTCCATAGACAAGGCAGAAGATCTAAAGACACGAGTCTGAAACCTGTTTAAAATGAGTTTAATCGGCATAAAGCTCCTCCCAACAAACCAGAAAACCAAGAGAACTACATCAGAACCAGCAGAGAGAAACACGTCCAAAAATTAAAGTTCAGTTCAGACAGAGTCTAAATCCAACCTGAACAGCCTGACTGTCAAACAGAACCGACCCGCGAGCGAGAGGTCCGATCAACCGAACCACCAAGCAAAGTGTAGAAAAGTGAATTTTGTTGTAACTCGAAGCCCCTGATGCTGCCATGAAAGAAGCTCCCTGGTTCCTGTCAGACTGCCTCAACGCCAGGACGTCAGGGGGGGAGGGACAAACTCCCACAATGCAACAGGACAAGTTTTCTGGACGTTTCACTGAAAGTTTTATTCGTAGAAGTAAATGCGTTTTTAAATGTAGATCAAGCGGATTGTGTCGTTTCTTTGTTTTTGTTTTATTCATTTCAATGTTTTTTTTCCTCTTTTTTCTATTTGTACGTTCAAAATGAAGATTCATTCATTCCAATTGGCTTTAAGTTGAGATTGGAGTCATTTTCTGTCGCGGTTGTTTGGTTTTTGAGGGTATATCTACATTTTCATTGCGTATACTCTGAACCACAACAAAAAAAACAACTTCAAAGTTTAAATTTAAAGGTTATTTTACTGGTCCAGTCTGGACCAGTCCAGCTTCATCCTGAGTGGACTGGTCCAGTCCACTCAGGATGAAGCTGGACTGGATGTGGCTCCTGAACTAAACGGTGGTTCCACATCTCTGGTCTAAAGCTTGTCTGAAAACCAGCTCAGTCCAAGTCCCGTAAAACATTCAGGGAACTGACGTCTAGAAATATGTGAATATATTCTAAAACCAGTCTGAATCCAGTACAAACCATCCAACTACTGTAAAAACCTGAATCCGAACTTCGTCTTGGACTCAAATTAATTCAAAATAAACAGTTTAACTAAAGTCTCAAACCGTCACGACTCCAGATTGAAGTCTGTCTGCATGTTGAAATACACGAACGATGCAAAAACAGAGATTTTATAATTAAACAAATTCCATTTATTACCACATAAATACACACGAAAGTACAAAGGAACTGGTACCATTGAGTACAGGTATCGGTACCATTGAGTACTGGTATCGGTACCATTGAGTACCGGTATCGGTACCGTATCGGTTCCTGTCCCTAATTATTTCTTCAAAATGTTTGCAAGTAAAAAAAACTCATTTATGTTTCAAATGAGGAAAAAACTTGATAGAAAACTAAAAACTGGAGTACAGCCACCTGAAAACCAAAGTAGAGTAACTGAGTATTTGCTCTTCATTACAACCTTTGTTTGGGTGATGGAAAAAAAGAAAAAGATTTCCGCTTCAGGTTTTATTGCCTGGTTCTTGATTTATTGGCTGAAATGTGTGTGAAGCGTCCAGCTGCCAGACGCTTTACGCTGCTTCGCCCCGACTCTCGCCTCTCAGGCTGCACTCCTACTTCCTGCGTGATGGATGTCATACCTGCCAGGTTCTGGGGGAGAAAAATACTTTATATGTTTTCATATCGAGCTAATAAAACGACTGTGGGATTGACGCCACCAGACTGGAGCTGCAGATACTTATCCTGGAAAAATATCTGACTGGAAAAGAAAGGAAATGATAAATAGTAAAGTACCGATACCTGAAAACTTTTGCTGAAGTGCAGTATTTACTATTTCCCACCTCGGGGAGACGTGAGTTGCCCACCGGAGCTTTGGAGTATTTATGTTGCAGGGTCACCCTGACGGCGGCGGTTCAGCCGGGGAAACCTGCGTTCAGCCGAATCACAATTTATCAGCTGGAACTGGGCGGTTCTGGAGGAGTCGCGGTTTTATTTGTCCTTCAGTTGTTTATCTGCCGGCGGCGCCGAACCAGATCAGATAAGAAGAAAGTGTAAAAAGAAAAAAAACTCAGCAGGTTTGTTCAGGTTTATGGATGAATTCAAACTTTCTGGCTTCGGAGGGAGAACCGGCAGCAGCTTGTGGGAACAAAGACAGAATGTGGAGCTGAAACGGTCCAAACCGGACCCTGTCCAGAACCTCTTCTAAAAACACTCCGAAGCATCTGTCAAGAAAGACGCCAAACCCAGTTCAAACCGTCCAAACTGAGCCCAGAACCGCGGCTGGAAGTTCACCTGATTTCAATCCAAATCAATAATTTATGGGTTCAGTCTCAATCGAGTCCAGAACAAGAAGATCCGATCAATAAAAGAAAAACCTCCAGAAAGGGTCTGAACAGAGGTCAACCAGAATCCACCCAGAACCAGCCTGAATCCAGTCTGGTTCTAATCTGAACAGTCTAGCCACATGAAGTCAGATGAAACCGGATTCAGAACCAGCACGTCATGAGGTCCAAACCGGGCCTGGAGTTCTTCAGGTCCAGTCCACAAAACTGTCTGAACACTGTGTGAACCGCTTCTGAACTGGGTCTGATTCCTGGAAGTCCAAAACCACTTGTGAATTTCATCTGAACCCAGTCCAGAACCAGGACAACAAAGCCAGTCAAGACCTGTAGAAAACCTGATCCAAAACCAGTTCAGAACCAGAAAACCTAAAAGCAGGTCCAAAGACCATCTAACCTGTTAAAACCCAAAGCAGAACTGCACCAAAACCAGTCAGAACGAGAACAAAGTACCTCCTCCTACTGGTCTCTGCTGGACCTGGACCTGGACCTGGACCCCCCCCCCCCCCCCCCGAGGCTCGTCTTCCTCCCAGACCGGGCTTGTTTCTGCTCCGAATCGACTCCAGATAAAAGGATTAACCTGATTAGTGCTTTACATGGTCGCTGACAGACGTATCATCATTTCACAACGGGGGGTGGGGGGGGGGGGGGGGGGGGTTTGAAGAGGTAATACTGAGGCCCTCGTTAACCCCTCAGAGATTGTGTTGAGGAATTACCCCCCCCCCCCCCCCCCCCCCCCCCCCCCCCACACACACACACTCTCACTCTCTCAAGGTCACCGGTTCCCCGGCCAGCGATGTTCATCGTGTTCCGTCCAGATATTTTCAAAAAGACGCACAGTTCTGACCAACCGTCACCACCAAGTGAGCTCAGAGCGCCGAGACGGGACGGCGCCGAGGACGGGACGTCGCCGAGACGGGACGGCGCCGAGACGGGACGTCGTCGAGACGGGACGGCGCCGAGACGGGACGGCGGCGAGACCGGGGACGTCGCCGAGACGGGACGGCGTCGAGACGGGACGGCGGCGAGACGGGACGTCGCCGAGACGGGACGGCGTAGAGACGGGACGGCAAACGGACGACTCGTCCACCACTAGTTTTTTCAGCATTATTGAGTTGAAGGATCGGATTTCAAAATATATTTGACACAAAAACATAAACGGTGGCTGATTGTGGGTGAAGCTGCAGTCTTCTACGAGAAACAAAGCCATACGATGCTAGACTAAATATATATGGACATACACTAGATATATGAAAAATATTCAAAATATCACCAATATGTAAAAGTACATTGTCCAGGATTTATTTTCTCAAAGAAATGTTGACCTCTCCTCCCGGACGAGTCGTCCCTACAATCAGACGACACTCGCTCTGTTCCGACTCGTCTTCCTAAAGAAACACGACCTGCCGCTCTATTAACAGTTTGTCTTTCTGGTAACGGGACCGACATGGAAAAAAATAAGAATGAGAAATGATCAGCAAACACTGGCAACATCTGTTTTTCTTTTGTCTCGGAGAGAAACCGTCGGAGAGGAATCTATCGTCGGCGAAGATAATGGCCCCGCGGCCGATTCCTCACATCGGCCCCGATAGAAATAATAAGCAAGCGTTTAGGAAAAGGACGGAAAGCGATTAAAACATAATTAAAACAAATGGATGGAAGGAGACGCATGTCTCAACCTAAAGTCTGAGGAATGAATGTGGGGGAGAGCGGGGGAGGGGAAGGAGGAGGGAAGAAGAATGGAGGAGGTGTGGGGGTGTCGGGGTCAGCGGGGAGGATTGACGGGCTGTGAGTTCTGCCTGACCCCCCCCCCCCCCCCCCCCCCCCCCCCCCACCCCACCCTACCCCCCCGGGTTCCTCTGCACCGGCTTAGAGGAGACACAAATAAAAAAGCCCAGGAATGTTAATTTATTTTCGTGACGCCGAGATAAAGAGGCGCATTCATACATAACAAGTGAGGCTCCGACAAAACTAATGCTGAAGTCCAAGTGTGAGCTGAAAACCCTACAAGTGGAAGAAGCGGAGCCACACAATGATCCGTCTTCTCTCCCGGCCCCTTTCAGTAACTACCAATTTGGAGCCGCCGCCGCCGCCGCCCCGCCCCGCCCCCCATGCCCTACATTCAGGACCGAAAAAGACTCACATGTAAGAGGGGAATTCAAACATCACAAAATACTTGATGAGCTCAAAGCGGGAGAAGGGAACTAAGAAACCCCCCCCCCCACCCCCACCCCCACCCCCAACCCCCCCCACACCCAGGCCTGTCAGACTCACAGCCCTGCAGGGACGTGATGTCACTTCCTGGAGGAGATCATCGCCTCAGCCGCCGGGGAGGAAACACGAAGCTTTTATCGAGGCCCGATAAGACGCTTACGAGCACAGAACCTCGCGGAACGTCTCCAGCTGGACGGAATCACACCGACTGGTTCCAGGCCGTCGATCCAGCCGCCGGTCACACCGAACCAACAGGAAGTTGAATAAACTCACGACGGCGTCGCAGAAACTCAAGAGTTTGTGACTCGATCCCTGAAGCTGAGCGCTCCAGACGAGCGGCGCAGGAAGGACGAACACGTCGGATCAAATATTTAAAAAAAACAAGAAATGTGTCGTCTGCAAAGAAACCGGTCCGTGTGCCGAAAGGTCAAAGGTCAGCGCACTGGGTTCGAAAAGAGCAGAAACTAGAGCTACACTCGGTAGAGCACAGCTCCTCACCAACGACACATTTGTTTGTGGAACCCCGTTAGCCTCACAAGCATGTTAGCCGTTAGCTCACATCGATGCTAACTAGCCTGTCAGGTCCGTGAAACACGGAGCAGGGAGCGTCTCCATGGCAACAGACCTCCATGAGACGCCGCTCTCATCACCTTTGTGTGGGACAGCTTTTTGTCTTTTGGGATTTATTCTGAAACGTTTAATGATAAAAGTGAATTTAAGTGAAACGAGTCTTGGTGACATAATGAGACAAAACCCAGTTTTCTGAATAAAAACATTCTGTGTCTGATTCTTCTGAGTTCTTCGACTCCCGCGGCTTCATCTTCTCCTCCTCCTCCTCCTCCTTTCTTCTGCTCGAACAGTGTTACTGAACATTTGGACAAATTCCTCATGAGGCGATAAAAGTGTCACTTTGTCGTCACCACTTGGTCCGACGCCCCGTTTGGTCGGGTTTAACGGGGACGTAGTACGGTGGGGGTGTGTGTGTGTGTGTGTGTGTGTGTGTGTGTGTGTGTGTGTGTGTGTGTGTGTGTGTGTGTGTGTGTGTGTGTGTGTGTGTGTGTGTGTGTGTGTGTGTGTGTGTGTGTGTGTGTGTGAGGCTCTTCTGGCTTTCACCCCAAACTGATCTCACTCGGGTCCAGATGCAACGTTTCTTCAGTTTGTCTTCTTTATGAGGCTGATTGAGTCACACGGTGTGTGTGTGTGTGTGTGTGTGTGTGTGTGTGTGTGTGGTTCTGAGAACCTGGTATGTGTACCTCATCAGATTTGTGATTTTAGCTGGTTTCGGTGCACAAACGGAAAGTTGCAAGTTTGATTCCCACCTCTACCCAAGTGCCCCTGAGCAAGACACTGAACCTCAAACTGCTCCCAACGGACTGACCGCTGCCTCGCATGCCTGCAGCCTCCATTTGAGCGTGAATGTGTGTGTGAATGTGAATAAGAACTTTGGAGCTGCTCACCATGAATTACCATTCACCAACTGTACGTACACACACACACACACACACACACACACACACAACACACACACACACACACACACACACACACACACACACACACACACACACACACACACACACACACACACACACACACACACACACACACACACACACACACTCTGCCTCATTGTTTGAAGGAGTGTCTGTCAGTAACAGGAACCAAAGTTTGACGATGATGACGATGATGATGATGATGATGATGATGACGATGAAGCAGAGCCAGGTTGTGCAGACTGATTGCACAGGTTTTCTTCATTAGCCTGACAGATGTTTTGTATTTGCAGATACTTTGTGGACGGCCTCCTGAAAACAGGCTGCAGTGTGTGTGTGTGTGTGTGTGTGTGTGTGTGTGTGTGTGTCCCCCCCCCCGGGTGTCAGAGGGCTTCCTGCAGGAGGTGTGAACATCAGCGTCTCACCTGCTGCTGGACGGATTTCACTTCAGGACGATGAAGCTCAGAGCCGCTGGAAACTACTTTTTGAAAATGTGTAGTTCTGCACATGCTCAGTAGAGCCAGTCAGAACGTTTCCTCCGTGGTGTCATGACTCCCAGTCCATATTCTCCTGGACTTGGTACTTTTATTTTGACAGTCACCGTTATAACAATCCAACTTGGTGCTTTTATTTTGACAGTCAGAAACCCCAAAAACGATCCTTTTCATGAAACATCTTGTGAACGAGGTCCCAGTTCAGTCTGACTCAGAGAGAATTCTAAACTTCTTTACGAAAGGAGCAGAACTTCATTTTACGTTATGGAATGCATACCGACGAGAACGCTAAAGCGTAGTATGAATGGAACCGCGGTTCACCTGCAAGTCAAGGTGGTCTGCTGCTGAAAGACGTGGAACGTAAGAACCCTGAAGAGGAGTTTCTTTAACCGCTTTATTTCATGTCCACTTAAACTTCTCCTGTCCTCCTGTTCTCCTCCTGTTCTCCTCCTCCTGTCCTCCTGTTCTCCTCCTCCTGTTCTCCTCCTCCTGTCCTCCTGTTCTCCTCCTCCTGTTCTCCGCCTCCTCCTCCTGTTCTCCTCCTCCTCCTCCTGTTCTCCACCTCCTCCTGTTCACCTCCTCCGCCTCCTCCTCCTGTTCTCCTCCTCCTCCTCCTGTTCTCCTCCTCCTCCTCCTGTTCTCCGCCTCCTGTTCTCCGCCTCCTCCTCCTGTTCTCCTCCTCCTGTCCTCCTCCTCTTGTTCTCCGCCTCCTCCTCCTGTTCTCCTCCTCCTGTTCTCCTCCTCCTCCTCCTGGTCTCCTCCTCCTCCTGTTCTCCTCCTCCTGGTCTCCTCCTCCTCCTCCTGTTCTCCACCTCCTCCTCCTCCTGTTCTCCTCCTCCTCCTCCTGTTCACCACCTCCTCCTCCTGTTCTCCTCCTCCTCCTGTTCTCCTCCTCCTGTTCCTCCTTCTCCTCCTGGTCTCCTCCTCCTCCTGTTCCTCCTTCTCCTGGTCTCCTCCTCCTCCTCCTGTTCTCCTCCTCCTCCTGTTCTCCTCCTCCTGTTCCTCCTTCTCCTCCTGGTCTCCTCCTCCTCCTCCTGTTCTCCTCCTCCTCCTGTTCCTCCTTCTCCTGGTCTCCTCCTCCTCCTCCTGGTCTCCTCCTCCTCCTCCTGTTCTCCTCCTCCTCCTGTTCCTCCTTCTCCTGGTCTCCTCCTCCTCCTCCTGTTCTCCTCCTCCTCCTGTTCCTCCTTCTCCTGGTCTCCTCCTCCTCCTCCTCCTGTTCTCCTCCTCCTGTTCTCCTCCTCCTCCTGTTCCTCCTTCTCCTGGTCTCCTCCTCCTCCTCCTGTTCCTCCTTCTCCTGGTCTCCTCCTCCTCCTCCTGTTCTCCTCCTCCTCCTCCTCCCCTCCTCCTCCTGTTCTCCTCCTCCTCCTCCTCCTGTTCTCCTCCTCCTGTTCTCCTCCTCCTCCTCCTGTTCTCCTCCTCCTCCTGTTCTCCTCCTGTTCTCCTCCTCCTCCTCCTGGTCTGGTCGCTCCAGAAACCTTCAGTATTCTAAGGTTCTAGCTCCTCCTTGATTTTCCTCCATTTGAATATTGGATCATAGGAGCTACATTCAGAATCTGCTGTGTCTGTGTGAGCTGGACTGGCTCCGCCCACACATGCCCATCTTGGGAAGAGGAGGAAGTACTTCCTCTCGTGGTGCCATGTGCCAGAGCAGAGCTGCCTAATTGTGGGAGGAGTCAAAGGGAGGGCCTACCTTGATTGGGATTGGCTAAACCCCCGATGACACTATATAGGGTTTGATTTCTGATTGGCTGCTTGGAGCAACACACTTTTTAAAACCTGAAACAAGCCAGGGACAGAGAGGACAGACTGTCTTCACTTCTGGGACGTCAGTCCAGGTATGGGGACGAGTAGTACTGCTGGAGAACCTTCAGGAAGTGGATTTAAATAAAACAATCTTCATCCAGAGTTTCATGTTTTCAGACTCTTGGTCAGTGAAAACTTCTCAGAATCATCAGATTTTAAATCGAGTCCCGACGGTTCCTCTCATCTTGTCATCAGAGTTTTTATCTGCCGTCACACAGATGGATCGTCTCCCTTCCCCAGACTTATTTAAGAGAGTAAATCACATTTATGATGTTTGGTTTGAACTGACAGATGAAAAACAGACACATTTAGAGGCTTTTTTTAATGTTGTCGTTGCTTTAAAAAAAAAAATTCTATTTTCACCAGAAAGATGAATAAAATAAAAAGAAAAAACCAAAATTCTGTTAAAGATTAAATAAAGGCAGTTTTTACAAGTAGAGCCACTTAAAAAGGTTTTATTTGGATTGCTGGGGATAAGATGTGACGTTCAGCTGAAACTGATCCACAGAAAACTCATATTTCAAACATTTTTATATTTATTTAATTTATTTATATATTGAATGAGACCACACACACGCACGCACGCACGCACGCACGCACGCACGCACAATTCAATTAGTTTCTCTGTGACAATTAAAACTTTGTTTGACTGTTAACTTCCTGTTATAATACATAAATAAAAGTATAATGAAAAAAGGAAAATATAGGTGTTATATAAAAGGTCATTCTGCCACAATTCAGACTCTTCCCTTCAACGTCAATGTATTTTGGTTCCAAAGCTATAAAATGGTATTTAAAGAAGGATATTCACTCTTTATTCATCGTTTCTTTATATTCTCAAAGTTTGTTTTTTCCAAAAAAAACGCGAGAAAAAATATAAACATTCAAGCACTTTCCAGGAGATTATGTCCATTTGTCAAACCAAAACCACAAATATTTAATGATTTACAGAGAAAATATCTGTAAAAGGGACGAAACCTGGAAAACTTCCGTTAAGCTCTTTACATAGAATATCTGTGTCCCTGCAGGTTTTATTTCAGCCTCTTGAACTAAAGAAAAATGAGTTTTAGATGTTTTATCTGGGTTTTTTTAATCTGCTATTTCAAAAATCACACATAATTTTAACATTTACAGCTTTAGAATGCGTCATTGGGAGGAATTATAGGATAAAACACACGAACAGACAGATTTCACTTGTTCCACACTCCGTTGGGTGTGACGGACCCGGGGGGACGCTGCAGGGACAGCGCCCTGTCCCCGCCCTGCTTCCCCCGTCAAACTGAAGTTTGGATGAGTGAGAGCGGCGAGTTCAGATAATAAAGAACCGTCTGGATCCATGTCGGTGTCAAGCTGCTCTCTGCGGCGCCGAGGTCGGCCTATTCACGCCGCCGCCGCCGCCAGGAAGAGTTACCCAATCCCGCCAGCAGCCAATCAGACGCTCCGTCCTCCATTCAGCTTCCACCTCAGTCAAACGGCAGGAAGTCGACCTCAAGCTGAAGACAAATCCTTCTGCTTCGCCTCGTCTCAGAATCCAGATTAAAGCTCATCAGGTCTGAAACCTGAAAACACCAAATCTACGGTAGAACGACCCGGCAGGAAACAAGGAACCGGGAAAGAACCAACAGATTGAACCTAATCTAGAAAACGTAGAAACGAGAAGAGTAGAATTTAAAGATTTTGTTTCTGGTCGAGTAACTTTAAACCACAATGAGATCAAGTCTAGAAAACATCTGAAACAGAGTCTAGATCAGTCTGACATCTCAGGGTGGTTTTACATTGATTATTGGGCTGGTTTTAGACCTGATTCTAGACCTGATTCTAGACTGGTTATAGACTGGTTATAGACCTGATTCTAGACTGGTTATAGACCTGATACTAGACTGGTTATACACCTGATACTAGACTGGTTATAGACCTGATTCTAGACTGGTTATAGACCTGATTCTAGACTGGTTATACACCTGATTCTAGACTGGTTATAGACCTGATTCTAGACTGGTTATACACCTGACTCTAGACTGGTTATACACCTGAATCTAGACCGGTGATACACCTGAATCTAGACCGGTTATAGACCTGATACTAGACTAGTTATAGACGTGATTCTAGACTGGTTATACACCTGATACTAGACTGGTTATAGACCTGATTCTAGACTGGTTATAGACCTGATTCTAGACTGGTTATAGACCTGATTCTAGACTGGTTATAGCCCTGAATCTAGACTGGTTATAGACCTGATTCTAGACCGGTTATAGACCCAGATGTAGACTGGTTATACACCTGAATCGAGCCTGGTTATAGACCTGATTCTAGACTGGTTGAACACCTGAATCTAGACTGGTTATAGACCTGAATCTAGACTGGTTATAGACCTGATTCTAGACTGGTTATAGACCTGATTCTAGACCGGTTATACACCTGACACTAGACTGGTTATACACCTGATTCTAGACTGGTTATAGACCTGAATCTAGACTGGTTATACACCTGATTCTAGACTGGTTATAGACCTGATTCTAGACTGGTTATAGACCTGATTCTAGACCGGTTATACACCTGACACTAGACCGGTTATACACCTGATTCTAGACTGGTTATAGACCTGATTCTAGACTGGTTATAGACCTGATACTAGACTGGTTATAGACCTGATTCTAGACTGGTTATAGACCTGATTCTAGACCGGTTATAGACCTAGATCTAGACTGGTTATACACCTGACACTAGACTGGTTATACACCTGAATCTAGACTGGTTATAGACCTGATTCTAGACTGGTTATAGACCTGATTCTAGACCGGTTATAGACCTAGATCTAGACTGGTTATACACCTGACACTAGACTGGTTATACACCTGAATCTAGACTGGTTATAGACCTGATTCTAGACTGGTTATAGACCTGATTCTAGACCGGTTATAGACCTAGATCTAGACTGGTTATACACCTGACTCTAGACTGGTTATACACCTGAATCTAGACTGGTTATAGACCTAGATCTAGACTGGTTATAGACATAATGTTAGATATTTGTTGTATTATTAACTTCAGGCCGGTTCCTGGTCGGTGAGTGGGGTCTACATGTGGGTCTACATGTGGGTCTACATGTGGGTCTACATGTGGGTCTATAGACGGACATCAGGCTGCTTGTTGGTCTGATTATCGCTGCAGACTGAAGCCGACAGATTTCCGCCTGCAGAGCGGATTTAAGTGCAGCAAGAGAAAAGAAACGGCCGCCGCCAGTTCTCCAGCTGTTTGATGGATTTCCGAGCATCAAAAACCGCCTGAGAAGAAACAGAAAATGGTGTTTTGCTGCCGTCCGCATGAATATTGCGATCTTTGTTTGGCTTGCTCTGGGGGCCGCGTCGCTCACAATGGGACTTTCAGGAAAACGTGGCGACGGCGAGCTCAGCCCCCGCCGCCCTCATCATCAACACCAGCAGTAAACGGAGCTCGGTGTCTGTTCCTCCGCCCGAAAACTGATTCAAACCTCTGACACTTCACTGCTCCTCTGCCAATCAACTACCAACCGTTTCACATGACGGCTGTTTCATTTAGCTTGTCGAGCACAAACGTTTTCCTTTCCTCAGAACTGCGACACTTCTTTAAAGAACAAACGGAAGAAATGTGAATCTAAATGTCATTTAAAACTTGTTTCAGGATCATTTTATCCTGGTTTCACACTGGAGCCACTTTTCTGATTCCAGACTAACAGTTAAAAACTAACTTGACAGGTTTTAAACTTCGACTTAAGATTCTTACAGGCTGGTTTAGTCGTGATGGTTTTCATGTTTAACATGCTAATATAATGCTAAATGCTATATCAGTGATTGTAAAACCAGTCTAGATCCAGGTCTATAACCAGTCTAGAATTTGGTCTACATGTATAATATGCTAACATAATGCTAAATGCTATATCAGTGATTGTAAAACCAGTCCAGATCCAGGTCTATAACCAGTCTAGAATTTGGTCTACGTGTATAACATGCTAACATAATGCTAAATGCTATATCAGTGATTGTAAAACCAGTCTAGATCCAGGTCTATAACCAGTCCAGAATTTGGTCTACGTGTACAACATGCTAACATAATGCTAAATGCTATATCAGTGATTGTAAAACCAGTCTAGATCCAGGTCTATAACCAGTCTAGAATTTGGTCTACGTGTACAACATGCTAACATAATGCTAAATGCTAATTCAGCTTCACGACAACAATCTTGATTCTTGGCGTTAATGTGAAGAAGGAGCTTCACCCTGGTTGGAAATTGGAAAACGACAATAACTTCCGTTATTTGTGACTTCGAGGCGTAAAAAAACCTAGAAATGTATCGGTAGAGCGGCAGCCGGAGCCAACAGGTGATTCAGGACCAACCCTCCACCTGTAGCAGGTCGTTCCTGTCGGTTTGGAGACTAAACGGCGTCCTGCCTCCTTCCCTCCTCAGTCTGCCGGCTCGGCTTTGTTCTGCTCACTCCAGCCTCTCCGTTTCCTCCGTGTCCATTTGGCCGCCGGCGCTCTATCTTATCTGCTGCCGCCATCGTTTGGCGGCGAGCCGTTGAGCGCACCAACTGTTGTTACTGCGAGCGCTCGCAATAAAAGAGTGAGGCTCTGCACCTCTCGCTGAAAAGCACATTTCAACTTAAAAGCGGCTTGTTTTTCCCTCCTTTTAATCTGCAGCTTTTTATGAGGAGAAGAAAAGAGGAGCTAAAAGCCGCCGCCAGCTGACTCAGGTTTTGAATATTTAAATGTTACAGGAACTGATTCTGACCCAGAACTGAAGCTGTAAACATCTTCAAAGACACCTGTTGACTCCAAAATTATTTATGGGCAACAAACAAAGAAGTAATTACGATAAAAGAAGGGGAGAACAAACATGATCTAAACAAGGTAGAAAAGAATATATAAAAACAACCTTCAAACACGAGCTAAATGAATTCAGTTTCAGCCCGTTTCACGTTGATCTTTGTAGCTTACATTTATTCGTCGACTCCAAATTAGTTTGAACTTGAAGCTCAGCAGGTTTTTTTTTTTAATTCAAAATAGTGTTTCTGTTTATGCATCTATCTGTCCAGAACTTAATGTACCTGAAATACTTTGCTCAGTATTGTGAATAAACCACATTGCTGCTGGCATGAAGTCCAAAATGGATGTGAATCCTGTTTAAAACCAGTGTTTAACTAGAGCTACACTCGGTAGAGCGCAGACCTAATAATAATAAGATGAAGAAGAATAATAATGGCTTGGATTCTTTCGCGCCGACTCAAAGCGCGTCCAGAGACCATGATTCATTCACACCAGTGATGCTAAGCTACGTTGTAGCCACAGCTGCCCCCCTCCGACCCCCTCCAACATTTCTGCACCATTCATACGACGACAATGACTTTTTTTTTTAAAGTGGGATTCGAACTACTAACCCTCCGGTTATAGGACGACCGACTCTACCACGGAGCCAGAGTAGAACCGAGTTAGCATCACTAGCATGTTAGCCATTAGCTCATAGATAATAACTAGCCTGTCAGGTAGCAGCATCACTGTGAAACACTGAGCAGGAAGCGTCTCCATGGCAACAGGCGCTGATCTCCTTTGACGTCCTCCATGAGGAGCCTCTCTCATTATTTTTGTATGTATTTTACCAACTTTTTGCAAAAACTACTCATCCGAATAGCACAAGACTTTCAGAGAGGATTTGACACCAACCAAGGACCAACTGTTTACATTTTGGGACGTTAACAACAAACCGTTTCCGAATAAATCCCAAAAAACGGCGAAAAAAAATTTCCCATGCAAAGCAGATGAATAAAAGAATAAATAAACAGACGAAAACAAAAACTTCGAGACCAACTTTTGATAAACTAAAAGTTGATAAACTGTGTTTGAAGTCAGAAACAAGTCGGATTTGTAGAGCGAGCCTGTTAGAAACTCGTCTAAAGAAGCTCTGGAACCAGCTGGAAACTCGTCTGAAGCCAGAATTCTGTCCCAAACACGTCTGAACACAATTTATCTAGAGCTTCATTTAGAAAACAGACAAGAAACAGCAGAAAAAAAAGCTTGAAAATCCAAAATATTTAAAAAAAACAGTCCAAATCCAGAGTGGACCAGTCGAGACTCGAGTCCAAAACCAGTTTTTCAAATGATCATGACTCTTAAAATGATTCAAAACCAGTTTAAAGGCTGTTTATTCTGAAAATGAGTCTGAAAGCAGATTCTGTGTGAAACTACTTCAACCTGAAAGTTTTCCAAAAGTTCCTCCTTGAGAGCCGTTTTCAAAAAGTTGTGTTTTCAGTGAATTCAAGCTCCATTCAGACACACGAAACTCAACGAAATCTTCCCGCTTCCCCCTGAAAATGATGTAAAAGATTCTGGATTAAACCTGGATTAAAAACAGTCTAATCCAAACCCAGTTTAAACCTCGAAGCTCTTCCGGAACCAAACTAAAATAATCTTAACAAAACCACTTAAAACCCCTGAAATGAGTTTAAACGGAGAGAAAAGCAGCAGCAAACCCGGAGCGGCGGAACATGATGTTCCTCAGACACCTCGAGCTGCTGAACGCTTCCCTGAACCGGCGCTGGACAGCGGCCCGGTTCAGAGCCCGGACAGCGGCCCGGTTTATAGCCTGGTTCAGAGCCCGGACAGCGACCCGGTTTAGAGCCCGGACAGCGACCCAGTTCAGAGCCCGGTTCAGAGCCCGGACAGCGACCCGGTTCAGAGCCCGGACAGCGGCCCAGTTCAGAGCCCGGTTCAGAGCCCGGACAGCGACCCGGTTCAGAGCCCGGACAGCGGCCCAGTTCAGAGCCCGGTTCAGAGACCGGACAGCGACCCGGTTCAGAGCCCGGACAGCAGCCCGGTTCAGATCCCGGACAGCAGCCCGGTTCAGAGCCCGGTTCAGAGACCGGACAGCGACCCGGTTCAGAGCCCGGACAGCGGCCCAGTTCAGAGCCCGGTTCAGAGACCGGACAGCGACCCGGTTCAGAGCCCGGACAGCAGCCCGGTTCAGATCCCGGACAGCAGCCCGGTTCAGAGCCCGGTTCAGAGACCGGACAGCGACCCGGTTCAGAGCCCGGACAGCGGCCCGGTTCAGAGCCCAGACAGTGACCCGGTTCATAGCCCGGTTCAGATCCCGGACAGCGGCCCAGTTCAGAGCCCGGTTCAGAGCCCGGACAGCGGCCCGGTTCAGAGCCCGGACAGCAGCCCAGTGCTGCATGCTAACGGGGGCCGGCCTGTGTGGTCCCCCATTCAGGCTGAGTGACGGCATTAATCCTGCTTCAGTCGGGCCTCGGCCAGAACAAAGGTCCACACTGAGGACTTTACTTCACTGCTTCAACACACCAGCAGCACATTTTGTTCACTGGAACAAAGTGGGAGGATAAAACAGGCGTCACGGTTCCACAGGTACAAATCGATTCCAGTCAGAGAACAACAGTAAATCAACAAACGGCAGAATCATTCAAATCAGAACCTGAACATCAGAACCTGAATTAAGCTTCGATCGTCACAGAAACTTTGTTAAATCTAATGAACTCGGTACAGAACCAAGTTCATTCGTCACGGTGGAGAAGGTGGAGCAGCGTTTCTAAAGTCTGACGAACCCGAGACCAGACCAGACCAGTTCAGAACCTTCATCTGGTCTGTTTTAGTTTGAAACAAATAAAGGAAATTGAGAACATTTATAAAGATTAAAGGGGAAACTTCAAAAATATTTAGGCAGTATTCACATAAACAAACTATCAATAAAACAGTTTTTTCAGTTTGTGGTGTTCCACAGGGATTTCTATTGGGACCCCCATAGTTTTCAACCAATGTTCTGGGGGGGGGGGGGGTGATTAACTTGTGATTGTTTTGTCTTAAAAATTATAAAAAGATTGAACAATATCTGAGAAAGCCAGAAGTTTATAACCAGAGTTTCATTTCAATAAAGAAAATATGAAAAGATATTTAAAAAAAATTCTTAATTCGTCAAATTTCAGATTAAAAAATGTGAATAATTTAAAAATTCTTCTTTTTTCAAATTTTACTTTGAAACTTTTAGACCAACTTAAAGTTTCAGTTTCCTTCTCCAATAAAAGACTTCATTCATTCAGGAAATAATGACGCAATAACGTAACGAACCGCTCAGTTTCCAATAAACAAAATGTAAAAAACATTTATCTGTTCAGCTCAACCCGGCGGAAGGTTTCTGCTCAAAACTACAAAATCCGAGCAAATCCAGGAAGAAGTGTGGTATTTGGAGGTATTTGGAGGTATTTGGAGGTATTTGGAGGTAATTGGAGGTATTTGGAGGTATTTGGAGGTATTTGGAGGTATTTGGAGGTATTTGGAGGTATTTGGAGTGATGGCAGCGCGTCAGAGACGTGAAGGAGGTGGAACGCCGCTGCTCGTTGGTCTCGGCAGGATTTTCCATCTTGTTCCAGGAAGTGGAGATCCGGCGACGGCAGAAACCACAAACCAGAGGGGTCGAGAATTTAATCCACAAAACCACTGCGAGGTGGAGCCAGCAGCTCCAGTAGTCCTGCTGCACCTCTCCCCTTCATTACTCCACCCTGCAGAGTAATCATCCGCCCTAATGAGTCCCGGGAGACGGAACGCCAATACTCTTTAACCAGACCCACCGCCACGCCGAGCGGAGGCCGCCGCGCCGCGCCGAGCGGAGGCACCGAGCGGAGGCCGCCGCCACCGAGCGGAGGCCGCCGCCACCGCCGCCGCCTGCAGGTAAAACCATCAGGACCAGCCTGGTGAGCAGCGTCCAGCCTGAAGAGCAGCAGGTTCAGCAGCGCAGCTCCAACACCACAGAACGCAGTTATCATGTTTACCAGAGACACTGTAAAACTACTTTGTTAGATCCAGTAAAACCTGCAGATGTGAACTAAATACTACGTTTAATATTTTTTTTCTCTCAAGAAATATAAATATAAGGAACTCTTCACTCTCCAGCTGCTGTACTTTATGCTGATTTACTGTCATTTGACTGTAACAGAGACATTTTTTTACAGTGTTCTAGATTTGTGTGACTGTTTTTGTGGGAATTGAACCTGCAACCGCCGCTGCACAGCACAGCACCGGTTTAACCATAAAGCTGGTCGAAGTCAAGTCTAAACCCGTCCAACACTTGTTCTGAAGCCAATCTTAAACCAGTCTAAAATTAGTTTTAAATCTGGTCTAAATCCAGTCTTAAACCAGGTCTTAAACCAGTTTAAAACATGGTCTACGTCAAGTGTGGAATTGGGTCTTTAACCAGTTCAAAGCTAGTTCTAAATCCGGTACAAAACTAGGTCTCAACCCAGGTCTGAAACTAGTTTAAAACATTGTCCAATTCAAGTCTAAAATCAGGTCTTAATCCAGACTATAACAAGTTCAAAACTACTTCAGAAACGTAGTTTTAAACCTGGCCTAAATCCAGTCTTAAACCAGGTCTTAAACTAGTTTAAAACCTGGTCTAGGTCAAGTTTGGAATCAGGTCTTGAACCTGGTGGAGTCCACATTCAGGTCTTAATCCAGTCTAAATGTAATGGGATTACCAGAGACACTGTAAAACTACTTTGTTAAATCCAGTAAAACCTGCAGATGTGAACTAAATACGACTTTCAAAAGTTTTTTTTCTCTATAAATATAAATATAAGTATAAGGTACTCTTCACTCTCCAGCTGCTGTACTTTATGCTGATTTACTGTTATTTGACTGTGATTGTTTACAGCGTGCACGTTATGTGGGACTATTTGTCTTCGGTGGGAATTGAACCTGTGACCGCCGCTGCACGGCGCCGGTCCGCCTCAAACGCTCGCTCAGATCAGTGAAGTTCCCTTTGGTTTGCGGATTAGCGGCGGCGGATAAATCCGTAAACATAACAACGACTTATTATCGCCCCGTGTTTTTTAGCTAATCTGTGAGCAAACAAGCGTCTAATTACACAGGCGGCGGCTCCACGCCGCCGTTCTGGTTCCCGGCGCCGCCGCCAGGCCCTCCGGCCGACGCGAACGCTCCCGGCGACTCCTCGGGGGAAATATCCGCCTCTTAAGCTGCTAAACACTTGGTTATTAGCGCGCGGCGAGGACGCAGAGCCTGGCGTTCGATGGCGGGCAGGTAGCGAGCGCCGGCGCTCCAAAGCTGTTTTTAGCTGCAGACGACTTCCCGCTGTGGCGGTTAATGACAACGAGAGGAGAGAGACAAACCGGAGGAACTCTACTCCAGCATTAACAGCAGCATTAACAGCATCGGTGGATTCTTCCTACGGTTGTTTTGTTTCTCCAGAAGATTCAACAACCGTCCAGGTTTCATTCGAAAAGTTGATCCGCTTGATAAAACTCAGCAGTCGTCAAATCAGTAACATTTACAAAAGTGAAAAAACAAATAATGATTCTTAAAATACTGATTTGTTCTCCAGATATGACTTCCAAACATTTCCGTTGTTTGGTCATCAGATTCTCTACGTCCCGGTCCCGGTCCCGATCCGAACCTCCGCTCACGTCAAACAATCCAAGAACGATCTTTCATCTTCTTGTTGTTTGTGGATTGTTTTTAGAAAACGTTGTCATTTTTTCCGGCTCATTTTAAAAAAGATGTTCTGCCTGATCGTGGTGGAAGTGAAGGGGCCTGTACCGCTGAATGCCTGTGGGGGGCGATGCTGAGCACGCAAAGTTTACTTACGGGGTAAAAACGATGCACAAACTACGGTTTAACGTGGAGATATTATAGATTCTGTTCGTTAATCTAGAGCTACACTCGGTAGAGCACAAACCATCACCAACGCCACATTTGTTTGTGGAACTGAGTTAGCATCGCTAGCATGTTAGCCCATATCGATGCTAACTAGCCTGTCAGGTAGCTACATCACTGTGAAACACTGAGCAGGGAGCGTCTCCATGGCAACAGACGCTGATCTCCTTTGATCTCCATGAGGTGCCTCTTTCATCCACTTAACAGGGGAATTCTTTTTCACAGTTTTGGGGAAATTATTCGGAAACGTTTAGCCGCTAGCGTTCCAAAATCTAAAAGATCGGTCCTGAGATGATGACAAATCATCCCTGAAGATTTGATGCAATTCGGGTTGATAGTTTTTGTGAAAAGTTGGTAAAATAGATACAAACCAATAAATACGCAAACAAATTATTAAGTAATAAACATAATCTTCACCTTCCTCAAAATGAGTTTCAATCCAGTTCAGAGTGGGATTAAAACCTTGTCTAAATCCAGTCCAAAACTAGTTTCAAACCTGGTCTAAGTAAAGTCTAAATCCGGTTTCAAACCAGTGAAAAACAAATAGAAACCAGTTTAAGAGCTCTGATCCTTTGTGTTCCTCCCTCCTTTCAAACCTCCTAAAACATTTAGCTCAAATTAAACAGAAGCTCTTCTGGCTCATGGGTGAAGTTGAATTTAAACTATTTGCAGATTGAATTTCTTAACGTCTCGAAGAAAACGGTTCAGAATTCTTCACATTTTAACCTCCAGGTTTAATTGTTTCTGTTCCGTTTCTGTTCCGGGGCCAAATATTTACCAATATTAACATTAATTCTCGTCACATGATTGCATTTTTTCCTGTTGCTGAGATGATTTGGCGTTAGGAGCTGATTAACGTCTCGTGGAGCCGAACTGATTACGGCTCACAGTCGTACCCAGACGGCGATAAGGGAAGTGTTGATTGATGACGCGTCGGTGGCGGCGGCTCAAATGAAATATTAAATACTAAATAATACTAATGGAAGTAAAAGTGGAGGTAAAATATCAAATCTTAGTTTGTCTTAATATTGTGACAGCAGAAGTGTTTGTTAATTGAATTTGTCAGTTGAAATACTTGATAATCCTGCTTCAGTTTGACGCTAATATCACAGATTAAAGGCAGATTACTCTGATTCGCGGCTCCGACCAGAAGAATCCTCCGGCAGATGAACGGCGTTTCACGTTACGAGGATCGTCTCAGAGGAAACGATCGATGACGGGACGGCGGCTGAAGGCGGCGGCGCTTTGCTGGTTTTTGGGCTCAGACTCTCCGTTTCTATTCGTCCTGCCGCTCGTCTGTTCCTGAGGAGACGGAGACGCCGGCGCTTCCAGTGGGGAACCGGTCCGACTCGTTGTTCCGGTTTCTTTGTACCTAATTGCTTTCTTGTGCTCGTTCCTATTTTCTTCCCGAAGCCGTCTCGGGGTTATTTACTTAAAAGTGACGCCGGCTGACGAAGCTGACAGACGACGGCTGCAGGTCCAAACCAAAATATCTCTCTTAAGGTCACAAACTTCACCTTCAGCATCTCAGAAGAGAGAAAATAAAAAATAACAACTAACAACAAAAATACACCACAGAGTCTGGAAACGACAGGATCCGTTTGAAAGGCGACGCTGGAAGGACGTGGAGACGTTCCTGATCGCAGACTGTCGGGAACAATTGTCCCGTTTGTGTCCGACGCAGAAACAGTCGCGGTCGTTAAACGGTGAAATCGACGGTACGACGCACAGCAGAGACGTAGCCTCCGCCCACAGCAGAGACGTAGACCCCGCCCACAGCAGAGACGTAGCCACGCCCACAGCAGAGACGTAGCCACGCCCACAGCAGAGACGTAGACTCCGCCCACAGCAGAGACATAGACTCCGCCCACAGCAGAGACGTAGCCACACCCACAGCAGAGACGTAGACTCCACCCACAGCAGAGACGTAGCCTCCGCCCACAGCAGAGACGTAGACTCCGCCCACAGCAGAGACGTAGACTCCGCCCACAGCAGAGACGTAGCCTCCGCCCACAGCAGAGACGTAGCCACGCCCACAGCAGAGACGTAGCCTCCGCCCACAGCAGAGATGTAGACTCCGCCCACAGCAGAGACGTAGCCACGCCCACAGCAGAGACGTAGACTCCGCCCACAGCAGAGACGTAGCCACGCCCACAGCAGAGACGTAGCCACGCCCACAGCAGAGACGTAGACTCCGCCAGAGACGTAGACTCCGCCCACGGCAGAGACGTAGACTCCGCCCACAGCAGAGACGTAGACTCCGCCCACAGCAGAGACGTAGACTCCGCCCACAGCAGAGACGTAGACTCCGCCCACAGCAGAGACGTAGCCTCCTCCCACAGCAGAGACGTAGCCACGCCCACAGCAGAGACGTAGACTCCGCCAGAGACGTAGACTCCGCCCACGGCAGAGACGTAGACTCCGCCCACAGCAGAGACGTAGCCACGCCCACAGCAGAGCGCCGCTTCACGTAAACGCACCGGGTTTATTTAATCAGCCGCACGACGCCTGAACTCCAGTTGTTCTAACACGAGTATAAAACGCCGGTTTGGCGTTGAGGTGTGGACAGACAAGACGCACAGCTGCGGTAAATGATGATGTCATCATCCCCTCCGCCACGGTCTGTGATGTCACCTAATAACCACAACAATGGCGGACTCTATGCTCCAGGTGGCACTGCAGAAGCTGCTGATATTAGCAGGGTTAATAAGGTGACCTGTTGGATTTCTCGAGGAGTAGGAGTCTACTTCTATATTTTCTCTGTGTCTTCTGCATTTTTTTGTGTATTTGGCGTGTCAGAGCGCCCCCTGAAGGTCTGGCATATGTACTACATGCCCTCAGACATGGAGTTGAGCCGCGTTCATCGTGACGCCGGCGACAAATAAGATTGTTTTGGCTCGTGTGGGCGGGGCTTTAAGACAAGCTTCTAGTTGAACAAGTTGATCAGTATCATCTGGTTTCATAGATTATTAGATTTGTGGCTCATCTGCATCACAGTGGAAGTTGACGAAGGGAATATTCCCCACAGGGAGCCTGGATAAAGTGAAGACTATGGGTCCTAAGACAGAACCCTGTGGAACTCCATGTTTAACTTTAGTCTGAGCTGAAGGAAGTGGAACCTGTCTGATGGATGTGATTGAAGTAGAATCTGGTTTCCTTTGAGCCTTCAGATTGTTTGTTGACGACTCAGGATTCTAAGACCTTCTTCCCGTTTAACAAAATTCATCAAAACTTTTTAAAATCGCAGATCCTTTTTCCAGATTGAACTTTATTCTAGCGCCTTGTGGCGCGACTATCGGGGAAAAAAGACTCAAATGAGTGTGAAAGATTCCGTAAATCAAATGAATGAGACTATTTGATTTAAAGAAAAGCAGAGGTTTTTATGTTACCTTGGACTCGCTCGGTGTTTCTCTCTTTCTGCACTCAGGTCTCACATTTCATACGACTTGTTTCACACCCAACAATCAGCCTGGTTGATCCTTTTTTTCCCCCAAAAGTATTTTAAAAGATATTCCAGCGGGTCAAACTCCTTGGAGCTGGCCTCAGTCCGTGTTTCACTCCCAACAAAAGACAAAACCCAGGTGAAGGTCAGGAACACGTCGAAGAAATAAGAAATCCAGAGCGCAGCATGTAAACAAAGAATTAACGCCGAAATTCACCAAATCCCACGTTTCTTCACCGCTTTGGTCTTTTTGAGGCTGAAAGCTGAAACTCTTTGGGAGGACGCTGAAAGCTCGGGGAGACTCTGCATGCTAATTCAGACGCCTCGCCGGTATTTCAGCAGCTTGTTCTGCCGCATCCATTGTGATGCAAACGGGAGGCCGTTGGAGTGAACGGGGAACAAAGATGAGAGGCTGAGCGGGGAGAAGCAGGACAGCTGTCAGCGTGCGAGGACGTACAATTAGCAGCCCAGGGCTGAATTCCACTCCGACGCCGCCGCCGCGCAGGCCGGAGCGACTCGACGGGAAACGGTGGAGCGTCTGCAGGTTGTCAGTCGGGGTGAAAAGAGAAGCTGGGGGAACCGAGGTTCTGCTCCAAACGTCGTCCTGTTCCCTCGGAGGAGAGACGACGTAGACGCGTCACTATCTGTGACTGCAAACGATCCGCAGGCGTTTAAATCCACTTCCTCTGTTCGGCCGTTTCTACAATGAATGTATTTATAATTCATTCTATCAAACATCACAAAACAAGAGTAAACAGCTTCCCGGGGCTCAGCGGGACGTCTTCCTATTGACTCAGCCTGCAAACACTCAGAAAACTATAAGAAGGGAAGGGAGGAAATACTACTGCTGCAGAAATCCAGGGACCAGCCACAACATTATGACCACTCAGTGTCATGGAGGAACGATCAGCCTTAAATCATCCGGATCTACAGAAACTGATGCAAAATCAGACAAAACGACAACAGAAGGAGCAGAATAACGGCTGTGACGTGTCGCGACAATGACCAAATGACCTTATCAGAAAGAAGCACAAAATCTAAATACATATGGCTCAAAGCAAAAAACTCAGCTAGAAAAATAAAACACCACCAAGGGATGCCAAATGGCAAAAATAAAAAAAGTGGAAATCATTAAAAATGACCACATGAAACTCTAATCCAACACAATGATTTACTGCTGCCAACCTAAAACACAAACGCTCAAAGTGCAGAAGAAATGATGAATGAAATCACGAGAGACACAAAATGTCCAGAATCAGACACACAAACAAAAACAAATACGAGGAAAATTTGGCAAAAAAAAAATCAAACGTGAAATGATGACAAATGAGAATGAGACAGAAAAAAAACTGCAAAGAGATTAAATCACCAACCTGAGATGCAAAATGGCAGAAATCAGCAGGTCGAGCAGCAGAACTGAAACCAAACCAGAAGCAAAATGGTCAAGAGACGAAACAAAAGAAGCCTCTGAAAACAAAACGTCCCGAAAACGGATCCCGAAATGGAAACGCTCCGTCTCCATGGAAACAAGGGGAAAAGGCAACTTTTCAAAAACGCAGTGTTTGCTGCACACCACGGTCCTCTGTGTGTGTGTGTGTGTGTGTGTGTGTGTGTGTGTGTGTGTGTGTGTGTGTGTGTGTGTGTGTGTGTGTGTGTGTGTGTGTGTGTGTGTGGTCTCATTTAATAAAACAAAAAAAAAAAAACACCAAACAGCCCCAACTAGTGGCCCAATATGGCAACTACATCGTTTTCAGCATTTCTGCGTAAACTGACATCGTTTTCAAAACGTTGTTGTGAAAAGACGGAACATTTCCGAAACGACAAAGTGAAAATGATGCTGATGTTTTCACTTGAAACGCCGCGGTGAAGGCGGAGCCTAAACAAACCAGACACCGTTGACCAGCGTGAGGCGCTATCATTACTTCACAGGGTCATGAACATTCCGTCTCCGAGCTCTCGTCTCGTCTCGCTCAGAAAAAGGAAAAACGTGTTGCTACAAGGAGCGAGATGGAAACAGCCGGAGCTTCTTGTTGTTGTTGTTGTTGTTGTTGTTGTTGTTCCCTCCAAACATAAACCAGCGTCGCACCTCTCACTGCTTCAAAGCTTCGTCTCTGCAGCTTCCCGCTGCCGTGCAGCAAAGGATGCAGCCCTCTTATTTTATTTTCAGCCGCCTGCTCCGCTTCAATCCTCTGGGTGTTTGAGTGGCGTCCCTTAGTTACGGCGAGGAGGCGGAGCCGCGGCGAGCTAAAAGCCTGGCCGGCCCCTCGTACCGACAAGACCATCAATAATTCAGCCTCATCGGGAAGCATTATCTAACAGCCTTATCAAACTTTAACCGTGCTGGGTGACAACATGGAGGGAGGAGGAGAGGGCTCCGTGGGAGGAGACGCCGGGCGGCGAGGGCGAGGACACGCCGGGCGGCGAGGGCGAGGACACGCCGGGCGGCGAGGGAGAGGAGACGCCGGGCGGCGAGGGCGAGGACACGCCGGGCGGGGAGGGAGAGGAGACGTCGGGCGGCGAGGGCGAGGAGACGCCGGGCGGCGAGGGAGAGGAGACGCCGGGCGGCGAGGGCGAGGAGACGTCGGGCGGCGAGGGCGAGGAGACGCCGGGCGGCGAGGGAGAGGAGACGCCGGGCGGCGAGGGAGAGGACACGCTGGGCGGCGAGGGCGAGGAGACGTCGGGCGGCAAGGGAGAGGAGACGCCGGGCGGCGAGGGAGAGGAGACGTCGGGCGGCGAGGGAGAGGAGACGCCGGGCGGCGAGGGAGAGGAGACGTCGGGCGGCGAGGGAGAGGACACGCTGGGCGGCGAGGGCGAGGAGACGTCGGGCAGCGAGGGCGAGGAGACGCCGGGCGGCGAGGGCGAGGAGACGCCGGGCGGCGAGGGAGAGGACACGCTGGGCGGCGAGGGAGAGGACACGCTGGGCGGCGAGGGCGAGGAGACGTCGGGCGGCGAGGGCGAGGAGACGCCGGGCGGCGAGGGAGAGGACGTGGCGGGTGGCGAGGGAGAGGACGTGGCGGGCGGCGAGGGAGAGGACGTGGCGGGCGGCGGCGACCACACAGCAGCAAAGACCATAAGAACTACAAACTGGATTTAACCACTAGTGTGTGTGTGTGTGTGTGTGTGTGTGTGTGTGTGTGTGTGTGTGTGTGTGTGTGTGTGTGTGTGTGTGTGTGTGTGTGTGTGTGTGTGTGTGTCCTCACTGACAGAGAAATCCCTCTCAGCTCAGATCGATGTCTTCCAGCTTCGCTGTAATTAAAACGTTCTCAGGAGCTCAGCAGCATCAATGCTCATCACCTGAGTGCACTGCTGCTCTGCTGAACCTGCTGCTCTGCTGAACCTGCTGCTCTACTGAACCTGCTGCTGCTCTGCTGAACCTGCTGCTGCTCTGCTGAACCTGCTGCTCTACTGAACCTGCTGCTCTGCTGAACCTGCTGCTGCTCTACAAAACCTGCTGCTGCTCTGCTGAACCTGCTGCTCTGCTGAACCTGCTGCTCTACTGAACCTGCTGCTGCTCTGCTGAACCTGCTGCTGCTCTACTGAACCTGCTGCTCTGCTGAACCTGCTGCTGCTCTGCTGAACCTGCTGCTCTACTAAACCTGCTTCTGCTCTGCAGAACCTGCTGCTCTACTAAACCTGCTTCTGCTCTGCTGAACCTGCTGCTCTGCTGAACCTGCTGCTCACAGTTAATATAGAAAAATACACCAAAAACTGACTTTTCTTACCAACCTGCTAACAAAGTGTTAAAAACACTAAAAACAAAGAAGTTCTCCACACAAGGGGAATTTAACGCCGTCCAGACGCTCAAGTTCAGCAGAGCAGCAGGTTTAGTAGAGCAGCAGCGGGTTCAGCGGAGCAGCAGGTTTAGTAGAGCAGCAGGTTTAGCAGAGCAGCAGCAGGTTCAGCAGAGCAGCAGGTTCAGTAGAGCAACAGCAGGTTTAGTAGAGCAGCAGGTTCAGTAGAGCAGCAGCAGGTTTAGCAGAGCAGCAGGTTTAGCAGAGCAGCAGGTTTAGTAGAGCAGCAGGTTTAGTAGAGCAGCAGCAGGTTCAGTAGAGCAGCAGGTTCAGTAGAGCAGCAGGTTCAGTAGAGCAGCAGGTTTAGCAGAGCAGCAGGTTCAGGTCACGATCGGTTGTGGAGTTTTAAATCGCCGTTCAGAACAGAACCACTGGTTAATCTGCGGCGGGGAACCGGAGAGGAGAACCTGAGCTGGTTTTTTCGCGGCTTTAACAACAAAGAAAAGTAATTATTTGTTCTCTTAAGTACGTCTGATGCTTGAATCGGCTCTGCTGACGACCGACAGAATGCTTATGAGTCTCCTAATTAAAACTCAGCAGTGGAGTGATTAGCAATCACAACCCCACTCTTCAAATATCAAGATCTGATTTGGCTGGCTGATCAACAGAGAGCTGCACACACACACACACACACACACACACACACACACACACACACACACACACACACACACACACACACACACACACACACACACACACACACACACACACTGTGTGAGTGTGAAGGAGGTTTTTGAAACGCAGGAAATCAGCACAGGAAACGGCCTCAGATGAATTTCAGCTGCTTTTCTTTTCTCTTTTTTTTCCCGCCGTTCTCGCGGCGCGATGCTAAAAAGGATTACACACATTCTGAGGGATTTTACAAGATAATTCTTCGCCCCGCCAAGGAGGAAGCATCAATAATGTCACCGGTGGCAGGCGGTGAAATGAGAGTTGAAAGCTGCTCCCCCGGTCGCCGAGCAAGATGGCCGCCCGCCCGGAGGTAATAGATTCTCTTTACCCAGCGACTCCCGCCGCCGCTCGTCTCCTGTGACCACACCTGCCAATCACAGCCCGGCGGCGCTCGGGGGAGTCGCCGACCTGCGCTCGCCTCGCCGCCGGGCTCCCGGGGCGAACCGGAGAACCGGGGCGACGTTTCAAGTGAAAACTTGTCATTTCTGCTTTTTCGCTTTCAGGAGAGAAAGAAAAACAATGTTTTCATGTTGGCCACTAGTTGGTGCTGTGGGTTGTTTTTGGAATGAAACTACAACAGCCCAGTACGCCCAACAGCACAACACAACAACAAAACGTCACAACAAAACAACAAAACGTCACAACAAAACAACAAAACGTCACAGCAGAAGTGCGCAGCGGCTGGAAAACAGGTTTTGTTTCCGGGGGACAGTATTATCTGACGGAACCAAACGATGGACGGCAGAGAACAAACACAAGGTTCTGACCAATGTTTTCACAACAACGTTAATCCAACCATCCTGCAGCGTTTCACCTTCGTCTGGTTAAACTCTGGAATCAACATCATCGGTCCGCTGCACACTTCTGAGATCTGATTGGTCAGGGGGCGGAGCTTTACGTTCACTGTCACCTCATCCAGAACGCATCCCGCTCCGGCGCAGCTCAGACATTCAGTTACCACGGTGATTCATCCTGGGGTCAGAAAAACTGCAGTTTTCCCCGCCGTTTCCAAGACGATGGCGCGGAGGCGTTTTAGAGAAGTTGTGTTTTCAGTGACTCTGAGTTCCGTCGTCCAGGAAACGGACTGCACACGGCGCCTTAAACACAAATCAACAGGCCTGTAAAAAAAAAACTTCACTTCTAAGGTACAGAACGTTTCCTGCTACTCCGAGTATCTACTCTGAGTATCTACTCCGAGTATCACACCTGAAAATATCCAAACTTGTAGTTTTCTGTGTAAATATTGAGTCATTATAGGATTAATGGGGTTCGGAAGACTCCTCCAGTGTGAAGTCTTCAAATAACACACACACACACACACACACACACACACACACACACACACACACACACACACACACACACACACACACACACACACACACACACACACACACACACACACACACACACACACACACACACACACACACACACACACACACACACACACACGTTAGGATGATTTGCGGGAGCGTTCAGCCAGAAGAGCCTCGGTCGACGGACTAATATTTCATTGAGCTCTTTAATGCTGACTAAGCGGCATCTCGGGGACAGGACGTGCCGCCGCTGTTCAGGTGAACAGGAGAGTTTCAGGCGTCCGTCAGGCGGCGAGTTCCTGCAGATCGCACACTTAAAGAGAATAAGACGCCGGCGTGGGCGTGTACCTGCTCCCGTCGCTCCGTCCACAGCGAGACGAGGAACGACGGCGTTGGATCGCATCACGTTTACATTTCCATAGGACGGGGGAGGAGCGGGCGCGCTCGCTGCAGTGAGGCGCCGCGCGAACTTCAATTCCCAGGATAATTATATGATAGTATTTAGGAATCCGAGGAGGAGAGAAGCGTCTTCTGAGGCGAGGACTGACGAGCCGTCACCCGGCGGCGCCGGGAGACGGCTGCCGGAGCTCCTCCAGTGTCAATAACATCTGCATCTCTCTTGACTCACCGCAGAATGAAAGAACCCAGAGTGAGGAGTTCTGTTGTGTTTAGCGTCGCGGCTTCAAGGCAAACATCCTCCAAAAGCTTCACGTTCGGGATAGAAATTCACACCGACACAAAACCCCAAACGGATCCATTTTTTTTTCTCTAAAGTCGCAAAAATAAAAGTCTTTTTTTTTCTCCTTTTCAGCTTTTTTTCCATCAGAATATTAAATAAAATCTCCTTAATGACTCGAAACATTCAGGCCGATGATACGATGTCTCCTGTCAAAGGTTTTTTGCATTTTCGTTACAGAAAAGTTTGGCGTTTCTACTTCAACGTTTTAAAAACGACGCACTGGAAATGATGTCGTTCTCATGTTGGGCCACTAGTGGGTGCTGCTGGCTGTTTGAGTAATAAAACCACGCACACAGCGACCGAGCGCTTTCAAAAAGTTCTACCGGTGGAGCGGTTTTCTGCGACTCCGTTGTCGTGTGAACGGACACACAAAACACGACACAAGTTTTGTGTGGTCATTTGAAAACGTCACGTAAACGTTGTTAGCGTAGCATGTTAGCATAGCATGTTAGCGTACACACAGAAATTAAGTATGTTAATATAATGTCTATTTAAATCAATGGAGAATGTAAACAAGCTGGAATTTTTTTCATGAAAACTAGCATGACAAAAATTGTTTAAAAAGTGTAATAAAGTACGAAAAAAGTATATTTTACCCGAAAAATGATGTGAAATATACCAAGGTGAGAAAAAGTTGAGTTTCCATGAAAAAAGAGAAAATATCATTAATAGAGCAATTAAATATATTTTTAAAAAAAAAGGGAGGATATTAGTTTTATATGTGAAACAAAAGTAAAAAAAAGTATGTTGCTTATGAAGAAGAAACTGTTTTCACAGTTTCACTACAATGAAGTACCACACACACTTGAACTTCCAGGATAACGTCGTGAAATATATAATTGTTTCGTAAATACAGGAGAACTTTCCTAAACATCTTCTAGAAAAACTGACCACATTTAACAAAACCTGAAAAGAGACGGACTTGTGTGGATTTCACTACAGTGAAGAGCCACAATATCTTGGATTTGTGGGATAATTCCATGAGAGTATTCCGGAGCGTCTCCTCAGCTGAAGACGGACGACCTGTCAGACGCTCCTCACGCCGACACAAAGACGTCCGCCTTCAGTCTGTGACCTCCGGGACGACGCCACCAAATAAAGAACGCTATCTGTCACCCCCCCCCCCCCACGACTCGCCACCGCCCCCCAATGCTAAAGCTGCGAGGGGCGGCCGCGGTCCGCTAGCAGGTCACCGCTAATCTCCTGATAGATGGAGCCTCCAGACCCGGGACACACACACACACACACACACACACACACACACACACACACACACACACACACACACACACACACACACACACACACACACACACACACACACACACACACACACACACACACACACACACACACACACACACACACACACACACACACTGCGCCTTGGCTCATCATTAAACATCCATTTCAGAGCAGTGGGGGAAAGTTAACTGTCATTTTGAACGCAGGAGGAGGCCACTGCCGCTGCCGCGCTGCCGCTGCCGCGCCGCCGCTGCCGCGCCGCCGCTGCCGCGCTGCCGCGCTGCCGCTCACTAACATGAAGTCTCTCAGCCCACATCGGAAAGTCCACTTAGTTTGTAGCGTGTTTGAACAGTTTAACATCGGCTCCTGTTTGTAAGCGTTATTGAAGGAGACACTGTGGAGCGGGAAACACTTTAAGGACCTCATTAATAACCCTGCGCGTTACGCCGGGGCCGCGTTACGCCGGGGCCGCGTTACGCCGGGGCCGCGTCACGCCGGGGCCGCGTCACGCCGGGGCCGCGTCACGCCGGGGCCGCGTTACGGCGGGGCCGCGTTACGCCGGGGTCGCGTTACGCCGGGGCCGCGTTACGCCGGGGCCGCGTTACGCCGGGGCCGCGTCACGCCGGGGCCGCGTCACGCCGGGGCCGCGTTACGGCGGGGCCGCGTTACGCCGGGGTCGCGTTACGCCGGGGCCGCGTTACGCCGGGGCCGCGTTACGCCGGGGCCGCGCCGCAGCGTCATTTCCTATATGATTAAAAAGTCGCCGTCGTTGGCTGCGGGCCGTGTGACGTTGTGTACATACAACAGAATTAATTACGGCTATAAGCACCCGTCAGTGGAGGCAAATGTGAGTTTTTCCACCCCCCCACAAAAATCCCCATTCAGGATCCCTGTGTGTGCTTTGGCATTAACAGCTCATCACGCCCGAGAGGCGTTCAGGGACAGTTCATAGTGTCTGTCATTAGTGAGTCTGCTGATCCCGGGGAGGCCTAAAAAAAGAAACACATATATATATATATATATGTTTTGTTTTGTTTTTTAAAGAAAAAATTGCGTTTCGATTCGATTTTCAATGTTTTTTCTCAATGCTCTTAAAAATGACTGGAGCCACCAGATATATTGTCAAAAGTGCAACTATATTGTTGTGATTGTCCACGGAGTAAAAATGCATTTAAAACATCCCAAAATAAAAATAATTTTAGGTACAAATTCGATAAATCAGTTTTTTCCCCTGGCCCTTATATAATATATATATATATATATATATATATATATATATATATATATATATAAAATATATATAAACTCAGTAGCTTCCAATCTGTCCAAATGTGAATGAAATGAATCTCTATCATGCGTTGATGTATTTTAGCATAAGAAGCTCTTTCACTCGTCTGAGAGGCGTTCAAAATAAATCTGAGTTAAACATTAACGGTGACATTTAAATAAAATAAAGTGCTGCTGATGCATTAACCTCAGCTGAACAGAGCGGCGTCGTCTGCATAGAACAGCATCGTTTGTGGCAAAAAGCAATAAAGTAAAACTAAATTAATGACTAAATTTGCTCAAATATATATATATATAATCTGAGTGTTACAATTTCACACCTGTGAATAAACTAACAACATGAAGTCATCTGCATATAAAATAATGGCTAAAAGCCGCTTCTCAGTCGCTCAAAATCTCTTTTCTTTGTCGTTCTCGGTGTTTTCTCACAGAACAACTTCTGCTGAGAGTTTTTACAGCTTTTCAGTGTCATTTAGCATTAGCAGCGAGGCCGCCATCTCTGAGGCATTCAAGGACAATCGAGAGCGTCAGTCGTCTGCGATTCTAGAGCCGCGTTCATAGAAAATCTGCTTCATTTGGAGAATTTCAAAATGCAAGACGTTCTAAAGCAGCGGCTGACCTCACTCCAGTCGTTCTCTCAATGTGACATTAAAAGGTTCTAAAGCCCGACAACATGTTGTTTCATACAGATTCTGAGTCAATTAGCATTAGCAGCTTGTTTAGTAGCAGCAGGAGCGAATGCATCGTCTGAGAGGCGTTCAAGGACCATTCAGAGTGTGTGTCATCAATCACTGTGGAGAGGCGTTCAAGGACAGTTCGAAACATCTGTCAGAAAACTAAACAGCCCAGCACTGTGTACAATAATTGCAGTTGGCACACCAGCGTTAATCAAGAAGAGCAGCTTCCAGTCGTTTCAAAGTTGTTTAAAAGTAAAGAAAAATCCTCCGCCGAGAGACTTTACAGCTTTTCAGCGTCAATTAACGTGAGCGGTTTGTTCAGGAGCAGCTTGTTTAGGAGCGAGAGCGTCGTCTGAGAGGCGTTCAAGGACAATTCTAAACATCGGCCATCTGCGTTTAACAAGAGCCAACAGCAGCGGTCCTCTTTGTTCTGCGAGTTAGAAAATAGCGACAACCTGAAAACCTGCTTCGAGCCTCGAAAAATATAAACAGTGAAGCAAGAGAGTGAAATGTACGACCGTGGTTTGTGTTGTTGTGTAGATTAACGGAGTCTCTTCAACAACCACAGTTACATTTTACTGCCGAGATTCGTGGATGTCGTTCTGTTCTGGGGCTCGACAGAACGACGTTACACGCGTACAAACACCACATTTTGAATAAAAATCCTCTTTGCTGCCTTTTAGTTTCCGGGTCGATCAGCTTTAGCAGCTCGTCGGGCGGCAGCAGCAGTGAAGGAGAGGTCCGAGAGGCGTTCAGGGACAGTCCCGGGAAACCCAGAAAAATAAAGTCCAAAAACTGAAGATCTGCTTCAACTTGTGTTTAATGTCCCGTTCGCACCAAAACGCTAAACTTCCTTTTGGGGGCCCGATGCAACAACTTTTTGAAAACGCTTGGGCTCCGTCTCCATGGAAACGCTGCCACGGCGCATGCGCACCACGGCTGTAGTGAACAGTTCTTCTGCACATGCTCAGTAGATGGACAATAAGAATAAACTGCCGATTGTTCTCTGCTGCATGTGCGCTTCCTTACAAAAAACAAACAGCACCAACTAGTGGCCCAACATGAAAACAACAGCGTTTTCAGCATTTCCGTCATTTCCATGTAAACAGACATCATTTTCAGGACGTTGTCGTGGAAACGTGAAACATTCCTGAAATGAAAACGCAAAAAGTATTTTCACTTAAGCTGTTGTTTAAACGTCGGCCGAATTCTCTAAAAAAAAAGAGTAATAAATCCAACATCAATGGCAAAATTAGCAGCAAAGAGGTAAAAACTCCATCAATATAAAACATCACGTTGTTTTCTTTAACATGTTTTAAACGTCTCAGGACGGTTTGACGAGGAAACGCTCCGTTTTGAGAAGTTGTGTTTTATTCTTCAGCTTCATATGAACTGCAGACAGACTGAACGACGTTCAGCTCTAGAATGATAAATACAGCTTTTCTTCCAGGAGTCTGATTGGCTAACGAGGCTTCATGCTTCTGGTCACAATGCCCCCTACAGGTCCGGCTGCTCATAGCAGCTCTGAACCAGGTGGATATGCGGGTCTGTGTCAATTAATTTTTTATTTATTTTATTTTAAAATGTGGAGGGGAAAATACCAGTTTTTGTAAAAACCCGGGTACATAGAAATGTGGCCTTAGTTCTCAAGTATTTGCTTCAATACGTTTTAGAAATTCCTTGAGTGGAAATGACAAAGTCTGAGAGCAGAAAACACATCGGACTAATTCTGCTGGACCAAATGTCTCTGGTGTTTAAGTTGCTGGCGATGAAGTTGCTGGCGATGAAGTTGCTGGTGATGTAAGAACCATTCATCTCCTCCTCTTGATATTTAGTCAGAACATAATTTACAGTCAATAATATTAAAGAATCTTCAAATCGCAGACATTACATCTGGGAGCTTTTTGCAGTATCGGACCAGATATCGGTATCAGTATCGGTACATCTGCAGTTTAAACTCTCCTCAGAAGACCCGCTGAGGTTTCTCCCTCTTCAGCAGCTTCTTAATAAATCCAAACGGCTGGGCTCACCACAGCGTGACTTCCACTCCACTCACACTTTTCTCTCGACTCGACAAACTTCCCACAGTTGTTCTGGCTGCCGCCGCCCTCGCCGCCCACACGGAGCCTCGTCATGCCGCCATTGTTGGAAACATAATAAATCACCAGCAGGAGCGGAGCGGAGCGGAGCGGAGCGGCGCAGCCGAAGCAAACCGCAGCGTTCATGAGAGGAAGCTTCAGAACAACGTCACAATATTCTCACCTGAAGATTTTCTTCATAAGAAGATGAAATTTATTCACATTTTGGAGATTAAAAGGAAGATTTAGTCGTCAGATAAAAAGGCGTCTAATCGTGTGTCGAATGAGTCAAATCAATCAGAAAATCCACCAAATGCGATATAATTGAATTAAAACTGTGCAGAATTGCTTTGTTCCAGACTCGTGGCGAATAGTTCCACCTTGTTCTGCTGAGAAACGACAACAGTCGTGACAGAAACGCAGCGTACAGTCGGAAACTTAAGCATACGTCCAACCATAATCCTAAATCTAAATCTAAACCTAAATCTAAATCTAAACCTAAATCTAAATCTAAACCTAAGCCTAAGCCTAAATCTAAACCTAAACCTAAACTTAAATCTAAATCTAAACCTAAATCTAAACCTAAACCTAAACCTAAACTTAAATCTAAACCTAAACTTAAATCTAAACCTAAACCTAAACTTAAATCTAAACCTAAACCTAAACTTAAATCTAAACCTAAACCTCCTGCCACCTTGCTCAGGGCTAAACTAGTCAGATTGAGTTTAAACAATGTTCCAATTCAGCTCAGATTTACTTTATATTAAAATCTATAACCAAGTAAAACGCATCTCTACTTACTGTTATCAAGTTATGTCAGAAAACCGAATCAATTTATTATTGTTATCATTATTATTATTATTATTATCATTATTATTATTTCCTTTAGGTTTAGAGGTTCTGTTACTGTTCACTTCCTCCACTATCTTAACCAATAACTCCATTTCATTCATAAGTGGGATTATATTTTGAATAAAAAGACACAAGAAACAACGTTTGCAAAAAAACAACTTTCAATCCAGAAGGAAACTAAATTGTCTCTCCTTTAGAAGTATTTAGAGTTTAATCGCTGTATAGTGTGGGATTAACGTGGTTCTGCTCAGATCTTAAACACGAGTCACAGACGATCACGTCTGAGAATCTCTGGCGACTTTACGGAACAGGAAGTAGCGCGTCGGACGAGACGGATCAATAAAAGCGTGCCGGGTTTGGTCCGGCTTCTTCTCACGCAGCCGCCGCGGGAACTGAACAAGACAGCTGTCAGAGCGGCCGGCCGTGAGTGAAGACGACAGGTGAGCTCCTGCTTGTTACCCCCCCCCCCCCACTCCCACCCCCCCACCACCACCACTTTACCACCCCCAGAACAACGCGCTGCTTCCTGCCCCAAACATTCACCCTCTCAGCTCGTCTCTCACGACTTCTGCTTTTAAATTAGTCTGAGGATCAGAAACCTGCCGGAGTTCAGTGCAGAACTACTGACATCTGGTCCAACACCAGTCCAACACTGGCCTCCTGTTACATCCAAAACCAGATCAGAACCAGATTCGGACTAGTTTGGAATTTTGTCCAAAATCTTCTTGAAACAGTCTGACCGCAGCAAAAAACCTGGTCGGCGCCAGTGGAGATCCACTTTGAAATAACTTAATAAAAACTGCAAAAACCAGAATAAATCCGGTGTGAAACCGGCTTCAATCCACATTTCAGCACAAACTGCATCAAAACCAGCCGGGAATCTGGTCCAACATTGGCCTGCGTTTAGATCTAAAACCAATCTGAAATTAAACCCAAACACCAGAACAAGTCAAAATACTTTTGAATTTAAATACAAAATAAGAAAAAAAAAAAACTAAAATCTGGTTCAAAGCCAGAGTCAATGTAGTTTCAAATATTTAGAAAATAACATCAAGACCAGGAATAGAGGCTCAGCAAAAAGTGGACTAAAATGTAAAATATATGAAACGAAACTCGACACTAGTTCAGGTTTAATCTGGACTAAAATTCTAACTAGTTTAACAGCGGTAATCGTAAGATTAGTTTTAAAACAGTCAGACGTCACACACGTCGTTATTTAAGTGGAAAACTAAGGAATCCAGAGTGAACCTGTTGAAAATCTCAAACATATTCATATCTCAAGTAAAATCTGTTTAAAATTACTGATGATTTACATCCAACAGTTTAAAATCAGACATGAAACAGATCCGGTTTTTGTTCATCCAAAACCAGAATTAAATCACAACAAAATGAGACTGAAACCAGAGTGAAACCAGAATGAAACAACAACTACACCAGAAACCAGAATTACTCCAGAGAGAAACCAGAATGAAACCAGAGTGAAACCAGAATGAATCCAGAAATAATCCAGATTAAAGCCAGACTGGTTTCACTCTGGTTTCACTCTGGATTCAGTCTCTCGTCGTGTATCAGATTTGGAGTGCAGCCCCAGGGAGCAGGTTGGCCGTCGGTATTACCCCTGCAGGGGGCGACCCGCCCCCCCGCCGAGCCTCCGATGACATTTCCTGGCGGATCTGCAGCAGAAAACCTCTGACCTGCTGCTCTTTCTTCTCGTTCCGTCGCTCGTCTCAAACCGCCGCCGACTCGACGGAGGAGAAACCAGGAAGATCCTTCAAAATAAGGCGTCTCGCGCTGCATTCTTCCTCCGACAAGCAACAGCTGCACAGAACCGGGAATAAATATTATCTCTGCCTCGGAAAAACAATCAGGCGCCGCGAGGCGCTGGAGTCCGACGCCTCCCACATCTGAACGCTCCGAACCGGGAATCAAACCTGCTTCTGAGCTCACACATTCTTTCCTCGGGATTAAAAGGTTTAAAACTCTTGGAAAATCTGTTTCAAATCTACATTAAAGTCTCAAACGAGAGTAAAACTTATTCAAACTGATGAAAACATCTGAACATGACGCCTAAAGTTTTCAATATTTTAGAACAAATGCCAGAACCAAACCAGGTTGAAACCACGTCTAGAAACATAAATAAACATCAAAATAAAAGTCTTAAAACCGGTTCTGAATTGGTGTAAAAGTCGTTGAGAAACACTCGTCGTTGTTTCAGGCTGAATTTAGAAAAGAATGAAGCAAAGAACTGGTTCATACGAGTTTCAAACCAGAATGAAGCCCTCGTAAAAGCACCTCCAAAACCTTCTGAAACCAGCATCAAATCTAGTCTGACAAGAACAGAAACGGGTCCACATTCATCCAAACTGGTCCAACAACCTGAAACCTGAACAAAGTCAGATCTGGTCAGGAACCAAACTGCTCCGGATCCGGTTGAAGCTCGTCTGAACGGAAGTAGAGTGAGAAGAGTTGGAAACACCCGCAGATCGTCCACAAGGTCAAACATCCCGGGTCACAAACCAGAACCACCAGAACTGGTCTGAAAGAACCAAAAGGGTCTAGATTTACCAGAACCGGTTTGAAACCAAGCGGCTCAACATGAGATCCAATTTAAATCAGGAACCAAGTCTGGAACTAGTTCATTTAATCTGAGATGCATTTTGTAATAAATAATAATAACATATTGCAACAGTTTTTACAAAATGTGGGCGTTCCACTTTTTTATTTTTTAAATGTAATAATATGGTGAATTATGTAATAAATGTTGGCCTTCGTCTGTATACATGGTTCTATGTTTAATATTAAGAAGAACTGAAGATTCAGATGGACTTGAATGAAGGAGCGGAACTTTTTAAACCTCCTGCCATCGTGGCTGGTAGATTTTTAAAGTATTTCCACCAGATATTTTCTGTTTTCTTGTAGAAATAAAACCAGATTGTAAATGAAACCAGATTGAAGTGCATTTAATCATTAAATCCTACATTTTGTAAAAACCATTGCAATAAGTAACAAGTTATTACACAATGTGGTGTTATTACATAATATATTGAACAGTTATTACATTATTACATATTGCACCATGTTACATAAAGCGGCACTGCAACGTGACGCAAAAGATCAGTTAAACATATAAAAACAAAACGCATCGAAAACATTTAAGAATCGAGTCTTAAAGATGATTCTTCAGTTTTCGTTTCAAAAGTTCCATGTTCACACGGCAACATTTTGAAAACGATGTCCGTTTCCATGGAAACAGCAGAAACACACAAATCGACGTAGTTAGCATGTTGGGTTACGGTTTGGCGTCATATTTTTCTTTTCGTCATCATCCCACATTAACACGGTTTCACGTTGATTCGTTTTCGAGAAAGTTGTGTTTTCCCGTTTCCACGGAGACGGAGTGTTTTCGAGAAAGTTGCGTTTTCAGTGGTTATGAGCTGCGTTGCCGTGGAAACAGACGCCACTACACGTCACAAACCTTTTCTGTTTTCACTCAAAAACGTTGCGTAGACGTCACATTCACCCATTCACACTTCACCGGAGGCGGCCGCCATGCCGGCGCTCAGTCCGTCCACCGGGGGGCAGTGTGGAGTTCAGCGCCTTGCTCAAGGACACTCCGACACGTAGGCGAATGAGATGGAGATTTAAACCTGCTGATTGAGAAACAACTCGCTCCACCAACTGAGCCACAGAAAAATGGAAGAAAAATAAATAAATCCAGATCCATTTTTTCTTTTTCTTTCAGATCCTCAGAACGGCGTAGCGTGAGCGCGGTCCCTCGGGTCGAGCAGATCTAACGTCAAAACAGGTATTTCAGGTGAGACCGGTCCACACGACACCACAGGTATTAAAAACAAACTAACATCCGGTCCACTATGAGCACGGCTCAACACGATGCCTCGGGGCATGTAGTACATATGCCAGGCCTTTAGGGGCGCTGTGACTCACCAGATACACCAAAAACACAGAGAACATAGAAATATAGAACTAGAGTCCTGCTCAATGACTTCTATATAACTCGGAGTTCAGGCTGCACAAACAGCGTCTGAGACTAAAGATGGGATCGTGGGGAGAACGTTGGTAGAACCTTCGGTCCCGCTGGTTCCTGGACCGCCGAGGTTAACCGCTACCGGACTGGGCCTGATATCAGCGACGTCGTAGCGGCAGCTGCGATCACGTCAGCTTTAACGAATGAATAGAGATGCAGGCTGACAGGAAGTAGTTATCCGTGCAACACCCGAATGCTAACGTAAAATGTTGCTACATGCTAACAAGAACTTACTTCAAGCTCACTTTGCTAAATTAGCCTCCCCAGTTCGCACCGCGTCCACGTCCTCCTCTTCCTTTATGGGACATTGTTCTCCAAACAGAAAAGGAGAGTTCTGTCCATGTTTAGCGACTTTATTCTCCCTGAATCGACGGCGCACGCTTATGACTTTTATTATGGCGGGATCACGCGTCGGCGCCAATTCAGTTCACACGGTCTGTAAAAAACGATTATTCAAATCGGTCTAGTACAGTCGTGAATTAGGTGAAAAATGTGGTTAATAGGTTATCGCGGTGGGGGGGCGGGGGGGGGGGGGGGGGGGGGGCCTAGAACCGCAAAATAAATCTATGATTTATTTTAAAGAAAATTTCAGTTTAGATTTATTTTCTTGACGCTCTTCAAAATGACTGCAGACGTCACATATATTGTTAAAAGTACATTAATAGTATTGTTAGTATTGTACGAGGCTCAGTCATTCAACAAATTCAAGCTTTAACAGGTTTAAGCAAAAGAACCGCAGCAGATACAAGAAATAAGAATCGTTTTTAGCTCCAAACTCAATAAATCGATAATATTTTTGCCCTGCCCCAAGTTCGTGCAGTGGGGGGGGGGGGGGGGGGGGGGGGGGGCAACTCACAGCCGTGCCGGCGTTTTAGAATTTCCCCACTCTGGGACCTCCTCCTCCTCCTCCTCCTCCTCCTCCTCCTGAAGAAGAGGGGGGGGGGGGGGGGGGGGGCCGCGGGGGGGCTGGTAGCTGGAGTTGTCCCCATTGAAATGCAGACACTTTGATATGGAAATTGGCAGTTACAAAAAGCCGCTAGAATTCACACTGGCCTGCACTGAAGCCATTTGCGCAATGTGAGATGAGATGGCACTTCCTCACAAGACAACGCAGACAAATGGACCCGAGCAGGAGCAGCGGGGGGGTGGGGGGGTGTGTGGGGGGGGGGGGGGGGGGGGGGGGGGGGGGGGGACGGACCATTTGTGTCCCCCCACCCGCCACCCACCCCCCCCCCCCCATTCACTGTCCCGCCACTTGTTTCAAGAGGTAACACCATTTTTTTTTTTTCTTCTTCTTCTTTGTTTCCCTCATGCTGAAATCTTCCAACGTGGCCGTTTCCTTGTCTCCCGCCAGTCGATTTAACACTTTTATTGTTTTCTGTCCGCACACGTTCACACGGACACATTCACCCGGATCTGCCCCAACACACACACACACACACACACACACACACACGCACACGCACACGCACACGCACACGCACACGCACACGCACACGCACACGCACGTCTTCAAATCTGTAAAACAGGAGAAAATGAGCCAGAGTGAAGCTTTAAAATGTCAAATAAATTAGCACACCGGAAGGTTTTCAGCCGCGTCGCGTCGAACATGAATCCCGTGAACACATGTGAACTCTGGTTCCTCATCAGAACTGAGAAAAACTGCAAGAAATACCCTGAAAAAAAATTGCACCCGTTTCTCCTCATGAAGCCGGAGAAAATGTGAAGATGGGTTCATATGATGTCGTGCCAAATACAGAAATACACAAAAACTGCAGGAAATACAAAAAAATAAATAAATGAAGCAATTTCTCCTAAAGAATACTTGAATTACACAAACTGTGCAGATGGGCTCATCAAATGTCGTATATGACGCAGAACTCCCCCCAGAACAGCAGGAAACACAGAAAGGTGCAAAGATTTTTCAAAGATTTTCCAAAAATCCCAAATGTGAGAATGGGCTCATCTGATGTCGTCTAGAATGTAGAAATATCCCCAAAATACTGAAAAATTGCATCAATTTCTCCTCGTAAAACCAGAGGAAATGTGAAGAATGACTCATCTAATGTCTTGAACACCGAAACTGCAGTGAATTCAGATTTCTCTCAGAATATTAATAAAAAACCTACAAAATGTGAAGCTGGGCTCGTGTTTCGTCTAGAATATAGAAATCCTTTCAAAACGGCAGGAAATACAAAGTAACGCAGATTAATTTTATTTTAAACCTATAAAATATGACAGTGGAGCAAAAATCTTAAAATATTCTAGATATTTTTGAGGCGTTTCACAGTCAGAGCTTTTAATTTGGTATATTTCACGGAGTTTGTCGAATGGGAACTCTGTTGTGAATCTCTGTAAAACATAAATGAAAAAAAAAAATATGAAAAACATGAAGATTGATCCATTATAAGTCCAATTTTCCAAACACAGAAGTAAGAAAAAAACTGTAAAAAGGTAGAAAACCAGCTGAATGCCATGCAGGCAGTCTGGTGCAGCAGCAGCCGGGACGAGGCGACAGCTGATATTTAGTGGATTTAAAATTGTTGGGTTTTTTTGCCTCTCGAATGCAGCAGCTGATAAAAGCACTTTTTCATCTCACTGATTGGTCATTTTAGGTTTTTAATGGTTTTAGTGTGATGGATACCGAGCTCTCTCACAGCCGCTAATTTCTCTAAAACATCCCAAAATGCTAAAAGGAAGAATCGCACACACGAAAAAAAATTAAAAATCCTGATATATCGAAACAAAAACATGTTGATTTGAATGTGTTCGCATGATTCAGACGGACGTTGATTCACTGGGACTGAATTTATGTCGACTCAGGAAACTTCACATAACCTAAAAAGTGTGACGATGAAGCCGTCAAGGTGTCACAAAACTCACGTTTTACACTGAAGGAGGTTTTAACTGAACCAATCAGCAGCAGAAAATGTCGCTCTTCCGTCTCCTGGAGCCACAAATCGCTCGTTTTTCACCATTTTACACTAAAAGTCCTTTAAAATGCAAAAAAAAATAAAAAATTCAATACAAATGAAATCATATGATGGCTTTTAATGTGTAGTTTCACACAGCTGAGCATAAATTTAGAGCTAAAAAATATATATATATATATATTTTTTTTTTTTAAATTGAAGATTGTCTTCCACTCGCTAAAATAAAAACATTTTCCAACATGAAAGCGTCACAAAATATTTTTAAAAAAATGCTAATTTCACACTTGTATAATAAAGTCCAGCATTTAGATGAAATTCACCCATAATCTCCGGAGTCGAGACGTTAACTTTCAGCCCTAAATGACCATTAATGAGCCTTTTTCTGCTTTAAGTTCAGTTCCACATTTGAAGCCTCTAATTTGGGCCAATCAGCAAGATTTTTTCAATTAAAAAAAAAAAAAAGTGATGATAAAGCTCAGGAAATGGTGGGAAACAGTGAAATGAAACCATCAAACTGCAGAAACAATATGAAGAAAGCTTTTTCATGTGTTTAAACGTGCGGTTTGGAAACGCTTCATGCAGTCCAGCGTTTAATGCGACAAAATTCCTTGAACTCGGCTCCCGTAGCCACAAATTTACATAAAACCAACAAAACACCATTAAAAAGGGCAAAACTGAGCCATTAAATGTCTTTTTTTCTACCATAAATTACAGAAACCACAATGAAAAATGCACATTTAAGATGCACTTCTTTCTCTGAAGCCATCAGTCTGAGTAAATAAAAAGGTGTGTCGTCTCGGATGCTTGTTTATGTAGCCGAGTGTCGAGCATTTTCACACTGCAGACCCGGAACCGGGGCGAAATACCAGGAACTCAGCTCTTTTTATTTACATAAAACCAACAAAATAAACATAAAATATGCTAAACTAAGCCATCACACGTCTTTAAATCCAAAATATTGCAGGAAAAAAGAGGAAAAAAACCCCGTTGAGCCTCATAAAGCCTCCAAACTGCAGCACTTCTTCATCTCCAGGAATGAAAACCATCAAACTCATAAGATCCAGAGTGAATCAAAAGGTTTAGTGACGGACAGGGACGGATGATGTCGTCGAGCGTTCAGCACCGCGGGCCTCCACATGGGACTAGATTTCCATGAACTGGGATCTCTGCTCGACGCAAATTTAAAAGAAAACCATGAAGACGTGAAGATGAAGCCGCCAGACGCTTCGACTCCACAGAAACACTGAATACTCACATGTCAGGGACGAAAAAACCATGAAAACTAGACAAAAGAGCGTTTCGGTGCCTTTCCAGGCCGACGAGAACCGAGGAGCTGAAAACCTCCAGCGCTCCTCACATCAGGCCAGATGTTCCTCTGACCGGAGGCCCGCCGGAGTCCCGCTCAGATCGGACCGTCATTCAGGCCTCGGACCGGAACCAGAAGGATCATCAGACACCCGCCACCACCGGGCCCGGTCACACCTCCTCCCTCCCAAAATGGCTGGCACGCCACGCCAGACACTCGGTTCCCCGGGTTCCGGGGAGCCGCCGTGCTCTCGGCTTATATAACGGCGTGGTGACCCAAAAAGAAGAGTGAAGAAGTCGTCCATACTTTCCTGGCTGCTTATGTAAGAAGGAACGACTCCGGCAGGTTCCCAACTTCCTCCTATACGTCTTATATAACGTCACGGCGGCAGCATCCCCGCTGCAAACCATCAGGTTTAACCTTCAGGTTCCTCTGTGTGTGTGTGTGTGTGTGTGTGTGTGTGTGTGTGTGTGTGTGTGTGTGTGTGTGTGTGTGTGTGTGTGTGTGTGTGTGTGTGTGTGTGAGAGAGAGAGCATCTGAGAGCTTCACGTGAGAATCAGATATGGTTCCTCCAGCCTGTAAAAACTGTTTGTGTGTGTGTGTGTGTGTGTGTGTGTGTGTGTGTGTGTGTGTGTGTGTGTGTGTGTGTGTGTGTGTGTGTGTGTGTGTGTGTGTGTGTGTGTGTGTGTGTGTGTGTGTGTGTGTGTGTGTCCCATCATCACACATGGCTGCCTCAGCTCTGTGAATTATACATGCCCTGTGAAATGATCTTATTTTATAGCCGCAGAACGGAGAGTGAATGGAGACAGTAAGTGACATGAAGTGCTGCTCCTGTTGGGTGGAGATGTGCGTGTGTGTGTGTGTGTGTGTGTGTGTGTGTGTGTGTGTGTGTGTGTGTGTGTGTGTGTGTGTGTGTGTGTGTGTGTGTGTGTGTGTGTGTGTGTGTGTGATCAGCGTGGAGGAATATCTTAGAAATCAAGCTTCACATTTCAGGCTGAACTGGAGGAAGATTCTTCATCAACACTCGAGTTCTTCTCCACATCACAACACTTCCAAAGTGCTGGAGGAGCCGCGGCCCCTTCTCCCCCCTTCTCTCCCCCCTTCTCTCCCCCCTTCTCCCCCCTCATTCTGCCTGTTCCCATCCTGCAGCGAGGCTCAATCAAGCCGATCGATCCGCGTCCCGAACGTCTGAACGGCTACTCACCGCGGCGCGCCACGACCCGGATCCCGGAGCGAAGTGTGTGTTTGAGCCTCCTCCTGCTGCTCCTGCTCCTCCTGCTGCTCCTGCTCCTCCTGCTCCTCCAAAGAGGCCCCACAACACAAACTCACACAAAGACGTGTGCGGGGCTCGGCTGCACGCTCCACTTCCCTCACAGCGGCTCTCCAGCGGCGGCTCCGTGCGCGTCTCGCAGCCGGCGCGTCCCGGACCGGATCGGTAGCTCCATGACGAGGGTCTGGGTCCGCACCACCTCCTCCTGCTGCTCCTCCTCCTCCTGCTCCTCCTCCTCCCTCCTGCTCCTGCTCCGCTGCAGCCGGGCTCCTTCCCACCGCAGGGAAAAGAAAAAGCAGGATCACTTCAAGGAGAGCGAGATGCGCCCCAAAATCTAACTCCGTGCGCGCGTGTGCGTGCGGGCGCGTCTGTGGCGCGCACGCGGATCTGCGTGGGGGAGGCGGATCGGGATCTGGATGTGGATGTGGACCTGGTTCTGGATCTGGCGGGCTGGTCGTGTCGGCGTCCCGCTCCGTTCACGCTGAGCTTCATCCACACGCCGCGCAGACAGTCGAGCTGCAGCCGGACTGGAGGCGAACAAGAGCCGAGACGCTGCACCGGACCCGCTGCAGCAGCTGGCGGAGCCGGAGGGGCGCAAGACCTGGAGCGGAGCGGCGGCTGGACCGGAGCGGAGTCTACTGGACCGGAGCGGAGTCTAACTGGCCCCGGAGCGCTACAGAGAACCGACTGGACCGGAGTGGAATATAAATGGACCGGAGTGGAGTCGAAATGGACCCGGAGTGGCGTCTAGGTGGACCCGGAGTGGAGTCTATTGGTCCCGGAGCGGAGTCTAAATGGACCCGGAGTGGAGTCTATTGGTCCCGGAGCGGAGTCTAAATGGACCCGGAGTGGAGTCTAGGCGGACCCGGAGTGGAGTCTATTGGTCCCGGAGCGGAGTCTAAATGGACCCGGAGCTGAGTCAAAATGGATCGGAACTAAGTTTACTGGATCTGGAGCTGCAGTCTGAAAGGATCGGGATCAGAATGGAGCACCTGCTGGACCGGAGTAGAATAGAAATGGACCGGAGCGGAGTCTAAATGGACCCGGACTGGAGACCCAGAAATAATCTGGGTTTTTAGTCATGTGGACTTTTACTGTGTATGAACACTTTAAAGACAGAAAGTTTACTGTCCGAGTGTGTAAATAAATATAGAATTAAATAAAGACTGACAACGTGTTCACACAACATTCATCCATCCATCATCCATCCATCCATCATCCAACCATCAACCATCCATCAACCATCCATCAACCATCCATCCATCATCCATCATCCATCCATCCATCCATCCATCATCCATCCATCAACCATCCATCCATCATCCATCCATCAACCATCCATCATCCATCCATCCATCCATCATCCATCCATCATCCATCCATCAACCATCCATCATCCATCCATCAACCATCCATCCATCAACCATCCATCCATCATCCATCCATCAACCATCCATCATCCATCCATCCATCCATCATCCATCCATCAACCATCCATCCATCATCCATCCATCAACCATCCATCATCCATCCATCCATCCATCATCCATCCATCATCCATCCATCAACCATCCATCATCCATCCATCATCCATCCATCCATCATCCATCATCCATCATCCATCTATCCATCCATCATCCATCCATCTGCCCATAAATCCATGCAAGTGAAAATTACTGAAAAAGTACTGGGATCAGTTAGTGGAGTACAATGCTTCATAATCTGGATGTTAGAGGAGGAAGATGCTCTATAATATGGATTAGAGGGGGGGAATGCTCTATAATATGGATTTTACAGGAGGAAGATACTCTATAATCTGGATTAGAAGAGGAAAGTGCTCTATAATCTGGATGTTAGCGGAAGAAGATGCTCTATAATCTGAATTAGAGGAGGAAGATGCTCTATAATTTGATGTTAGAGGAGGGAGATGCTCTATAATCTGGGTTGGGGATGCTCTATAATCTGGACGTTAGAGGAGGAAGATGATCTATAATCTGATGTTAGAGGGGGAAGATGCTCTATAATCTGGATGTTAGGGGAGCCAGATGCTCTATAATCTGAATTGGAGGCGGAAGATGCTCTAGAATCTGACATTAGCGGTGGGAGATGCTCTATAATCTGGATGTTAGAGAGGGGAGATACTCTATACTCTGAATTACAGGGGGTGATGCTCTATAATCTGGATGTTAGAGGTGGGAGATGCTCTATAATCTGATGTTAGTGAAGGGAGATGCTCTATTATCTGGATGTTTTTCACCTCCAACAAAACCTTGCTGGAGCTCAGTAACTGTAACTGAGTAACTAATTACATTAACATTAAAGGTACTTAGAATTCAGGTTGGTTCTAGTTACTAAATTGGGTAAGTAACTTCTGTGTTACTTTTACTTTCCGAGGAGCGACAAGCTCTGCAGCTGAGTCAGCAGTTTCCAGGTCGTCTGACTTGAGGATTTTCTCAGTTCGGTTGTGATTTTTCCGATGGCGGGAGGCGTCACCTGAACGCACCATGGCTCACACACTCACGGCAGCTTGTGCGCCATCACTCCTCCGTACACTAAGTGAGATCTGTGTCGTTATGACATGTGGGTGTTGGAGCACAAAGAGAGACTTTAAACAATCTGCATCCTCCTCAATATTAAATAAATAAATAAAAATATATAAAATCAGCCCCAGCAGCTTTAATCAGGGCGAAAAAACATCCAAACTGCTCAGAGCAGTTCGCATAAACAACAAGGTACTGGTGAGCCAACTTCTCACCTGGATCATTAGCGTGAGCAAAAACAACGCAGGAGTTGATATAATGAGGCTGGAAGGAAGTTTGTTCTAATTAAAAAAGACCAAAGACGGAATAAATAAATAAATAAATAAATAAATAAATAAATAAATAAATAAATAAATAAATAAATAAATAAATAAATAAAGCACCTGAATAAGGAGGAAAATCCCCGGGTTGAATTTGGGAAGGAGAATCTGCATTCTGCTCCTGCTGCTTCTGCTGCTGCTGCTGCTGCTGCTGCTGCTGCTGCTGCTGCTACTTCTGCTACTGCTACTGCTGCTGCTGCTGCTACTGCTACTGCTACTGCTGCTGCTTCTGCTACTGCTGCTGCTGCTGCTACTTCTGCTGCTGCTGCTGCTGCTGCTTCTGCTACTGCTACTGCTGCTGCTGCTGCTACTGCTACTGCTACTGCTGCTGCTTCTGCTACTGCTGCTGCTGCTGCTACTTCTGCTGCTGCTGCTGCTGCTGCTTCTGCTACTGCTTCTGCTACTGCTGCTGCTTCTGCTACTGCTGCTGCTGCTGCTACTTCTGCTACTGCTACTGCTGCTGCTGCTGCTGCTGCTGCTGCTGCTGCTGCTGCTGCTTCTGCTGCCTCTGCAGCTGCTGCTGCTGCTGCTGCTTCTGCTACTGCTTCTGCTGCTTCTGCTGCTGCTGCTGCTGCTGCTGCTTCTGCTACTGCTTCTGCTGCTTCTGCTGCTGCTGCTGCTGCTTCTGCTGCCTCTGCAGCTGCTGCTGCTGCTGCTGCTGCTGCTTCTGCTGCTGCTGCTGCTGCTGCTGCTGCTTCTGCTGCTTCTGCTGCTGCTTCTGCTGCTCCTGCTGCTGCTGCTGCTGCTGCTGCTTCTGCTACTGCTTCTGCTGCTGCTGCTTCTGCTACTGCTGCTGCTGCTGCTTCTGCTTCTGCTGCTGCTTCTGCTACTGCTGCTGCTGCTACTGCTGCTGCTCAGTGAGCAACTGCAGGGAAAAGTCATCTTAGCTCTGAGCAGCAGTGGAGCTAAAACACACACACACACACACACACACACACACACACACACATGGACGTGCAGAAACATCAGAAGCAGAAGACGAGACCTTGACACGTTACGACACTCCTCTCAGACCGATAATACACAAGTACTGCTCATGACAACAGATACTTCCAGTCCTCTCCTCGGTTAGTGTTTCAGGAGTGGGAGAACTTGAGTACTTCCAGGCGCTCGCTCAGCGCCGCAGAAACACTCTTGGTCTGTATAGTTTGTTTGTTTACACCACGACGGAGCTCGGAGCCACTGACAACACCACTGGCTGAAAAACTCCATCTCCGTGGAAACGGGAGAAAACAAAACTTTTCTGAAATACTGCTCCTGGTCACCACGTTGGTAGTAACTATTACTTCTGCACATGCTCAGTAGAGACAATCAGAACAACGTTTTCTCCGTGGAGTCATGACTCCCAGTCCAAGTCCTCCTGGAACTTGGGACTTTTATTTTGACAGTCACCGTAATAACAATCCAACTTGGTAGTTTTATTTTGACAGTCACCATAATAACAATCCAAATTGGTCGTTTTATTTTGACAGTCACCGTAATAACAATCCAAATTGGTAGTTTTATTTTGACAGTCACCGTAATTACAATCCAATTTGGTACTTTTATTTTGACAGTCACCATAATAACAATCCAAATTGGTCATTTTATTTTGACAGTCACCGTAATAACAATCCAATTTGGTAGTTTTATTTTGACAGTCACCGTAATAACAATCGAAATTGGTAGTTTTATTTTGACAGTCACCGTAATAACAATCGAAATTGGTAGTTTTATTTTGACAGTCACCGTAATTACAATCCAACTTGGTAGTTTTATTTTGACAGTCACCGTAATAACAATCCAAATTGGTCATTTTATTTTGACAGTCACCGTAATAACAATCCAATTTGGTAGTTTTATTTTGACAGTCACCGTAATAACAATCCAAATTGGTAATTTTATTTTGACAGTCACCGTAATTACAATCCAACTTGGTACTTTTATTTTGACAGTCACCATAATAACAATCCAATTTGATAGTTTTATTTTGACAGTCACCGTAATAACAATCCAACTTGGTAGTTTTATTTTGACAGTCACCATAATAACAATCCAAATTGGTCGTTTTATTTTGACAGTCACCGTAATAACAATCCAATTTGGTCGTTTTATTTTGACAGTCACCGTAATAACAATCCAAATTGGTAATTTTATTTTGACAGTCACCGTAATAACAATCCAACTTGGTACTTTTATTTTGACAGTCACCATAATAACAATCCAATTTGGTAGTTTTATTTTGACAGTCACCGTAATAACAATCCAACTTGGTAGTTTTATTTTGACAGTCACCGTAATAACAATCCAACTTGGTACTTTTATTTTGACAGTCACCATAATAACAATCCAATTTGGTAGTTTTATTTTGACAGTCACCGTAATAACAATCCAATTTGGTAGTTTTATTTTGACAGTCACCGTAATAACAATCCAACTTGGTGGTCTGTCCACTAGAATGTCCGAGGTCATTGTTCTCTGCTGTGTGTGTGTGTGTGTGTGTGTGTGTGTGTGTGTGTGTGTGTGTGTGTGTGTGTGTGTGTGTGTGTGTGTGTGTGTGTGTGTGTGTGTGTGTGTGTGCTTTCAGTACTAAAACTAACAACAGCACCTCCTAGTGGCCTGACATTGTAACTACACCATTTCAGAGTTTGGGACGTTGTTCTCATGTTTTCATTTGAGACGATGTGGAGACGATCAGATTCAATCCGTCTGTAACGAGCTACTTTCTGCTTTATGAGACATTTCTTCACAGTTTTTTGGGATTTAATCAGAAAAAACATTTAAATTGTCGCGTCCCAAAATCTAATGAGTTGATCTTTAGATGACGACAAAACATTTCTGACACTTTCATGTAATCAGGAGAGGAGTTTTCACAATAAGTTGGTAAAATACACACATACAAACCAATAAAGGAATAAATAAATACACGCAGACGGAAACAGAGCAAAACTTTCATTGGCGAATACTGTCAGTCCAAACTACTGTTGTTTCTTGTTTTTGTACATTTAATTCAATGTGGTGTTCCACAGGGATCTGTTCATGAACCACAGGATGTTCTCTTTAGTACGTGTTCGACTGTCTACGAGAGAAAAACTCTTTAATTCTTCCAGGAAACAGAACCAGCGTCTTTCAGGATTCTGGACATGAGTTTGAGTCCTGGGAGATTTAAGAGGACGGGAGTGGGACAGAAACAGTTCCTCATGTAAGAGGAGCAGAAGACGGGATGCAGGTTTTCTAACTCTGGAGAGGTTTAATCTGCACGAGGCTCAAAGTGGCTGGAAATACTGGGATGAGAGATTATTTCTCCGTGACTCCGGCTGCTGAACGTCTGATTCATGAATCTGAACTCCGTTTTATTCGGCTTATAAAATCACTCTGGATTCATGATTTCACTCAGAAGCTCGGATGTTTACACGCTAGAACAATAAATCGATCGATATTCTGATTTGTAAAAGAAAATAAATGAAACAAAATCAAAACTAGATTTGATCTGAAAATTAGGTGGAAATCTTTTAAACAAAGAAATTCAATTGATTTTATTCGTTAAAATATTAATTTATTTATTTATTAAAAAGGGAATGCAATTGAAAAAGGAAAATAATAAAAAAAAAAAAAAAAGAGAGAGATTTGGCCAGGGTTTCGTTTTTTGTTTTTTTTTTACATGAAATTAATCAAATTAAATAATAATTTTTTTTATTTTCTTTATTTTTTTTAAAGTCAGATTTTTAAAATGTATTTTCTTTGAATTGGTTTGATTGAAAATAAATAAATAAATAAATAAATAAATAAATAAATAAATAAATAAAATATAATATAAATAAATAAATAAATAAATAAATAAATAAATTCAAAATAAGAAAATTAATCAAATCAGTTTCAGTCTTAATATTGATTTGGTTTTAATAATATCATGATTTTTCCTCATTTATTTGTTCCTCAGTCACTTCAAAAAGAAAAAATGAAAAAAAACATATAATAGGATTTGAATTTATATTCATATTTTTAGAGTTCAGAGTCAACATGTTCCAGTTGGATTTCTGGTCTTCATTTACATTAACGGTTTATTTACATTAAGGCTTTATTTACATTAACGGTTTATTTACATTAACGGTTTATTTACATTAATGCTGAATGAGGAAACAAAGCCAGTGACGCCTCGCTTGCCTCCTGCTCAATCCACCATATTTACAATAACCTCATGAAGCGAAGGTTTACACATTAATACACATTAATACACATTAATACACATTAATACACATTAATACACATTAATACAAAGCATCGCGATCAAATAAACTAATAAATGAAGTGATGATTTAAACTCGATGTTCAGAGGAAACATTCAGGTTGTTCTTCATTTTCTGTGTCTTTATATTTGTTCACTGAGTTTTAAATGTGTAGAAATGAAAGTTTTCACGCTTCAGATTTTACAGTGAAAGTTGTTGTTTCAGATTTATGAGCTTTTCTTCGTCTTTGTGATTTTAAGGTGCAACTTCATTTAAATCCGTCATTTACATTCTCAGTCGTTATCTTTGTTCATGAGGCTTCAGATGGAGGAATCAAGTTTTAGTTTCAGTCTGAATCCTTGATGAAGCGATGAAGCTCACACGCACTCGTCTTTCCCTGGTTTCTCACCTGCAACACGTCTCCGGAGTTCTGATCCGAGAGACCGAAGCCGGGATCTGGAAGGAATCAAACTTCAAAGACAAACACAGAAACGCTCATTAAGTAGTTTTACTGTGATCCTCAACAGATATGATGTCACGTTAATGACAGAGCAGAGCTCCAAACAGGAAGTGGCTGCAGGCTGTCGTGAGACACCATGACACCTGTGATCAGACGGAACAACGAGCAGAACCGCCGCCGCCGCCGTGACGTTCAAGTTCTGCTGGAAAACAACAAACTGCTTCGTGTTCAAGAACATTAAAGGCTCATATTCTGATAAATCCACTTCCTGAAGGTTCTCCAGCAGTACTACTCGTCCCCATACCTGGACTGACGTCCCAGAAGTGAAGACAGTCTGTCCTCTCTGTCCCTGGCTTGTTCCAGGTTTTAAAAAGTGTGTTGCTCCAAGCAGCCAATCAGGAATCAAACCCTATATAGTGTCATCGGGGGTTGAGCCAATCCCAATCAAGGTAGGCCCTCCCTTTGACTCCTCCCACAATTAGGCAGCTCTGCTCTGGCACATGGCACCACGAGAGGAAGTACTTCCTCCTCTTCCCAAGATGGGCATGTGTGGGCGGAGCCAGTCCAGCTCACACAGACACAGCAGATTCTGAATGTAGCTCCTATGATCCAATATTCAAATGAGGAAAATCAAGGAGGAGCTAGAAACTTAGAATACTGAAGGTTTCTGGAGCGACCAGACCAGGAGGAGGAGGAGGAGGAGGAGGAGGAGGAGGAGGAGAACAGGAGGAGGAGGAGGAGAACAGGAGGGGGAGGAGGAGAACAGGAGGGGGAGGAGAACAGGAGGAGGAGGAGGAGGAGGAGGAGAACAGGAGGAGGAGGTGAACAGGAGGAGAAGGTGGAGAACAGGAGGAGGAGGAGGAGAACAGGAGGAGGAGGAGGAAGAGAACAGGAGGAGGAGGAGAACAGGAGGAGGAGGTGAACAGGAGGAGAAGGTGGAGAACAGGAGGAGGAGGTGGAGAACAGGAGGAGGAGGAGAACAGGAGGAGGAGGAGAACAGGAGGAGGAGAACAGGAGGAGGAGGAGGAGGAGGAGGAGGAGGAGGAGGAGGAGAACAGGAGGAGGAGGAGGAGGTGAACAGGAGGAGGAGAACAGGAGGAGGAGAACAGGAGGAGGAGGAGGAGGAGGAGGAGGAGGAGGAGAACAGGAGGAGGAGGAGGAGGTGAACAGGAGGAGGTGAACAGGAGGAGGAGAACAGGAGGAGGAGGAGGTGAACAGGAGGAGGTGAACAGGAGGAGGAGAACAGGAGGAGGAGGAGGTGAACAGGAGAAATTTAAGTCTGTTTAATTTCTACTTTGGTCAATATTCAGTGTCGATGTAAACAGTTCCTGCAACAGGCTAATGCTAATGCTAATGCTAATGCTAACACAGAGAGAGAGACAGCAGCTGTGCAACTAAATCAAACTTGATTCTGAACACTTGATGTTGGTAAAGTCTGTTGTTCTTTTCCAGGAGGGGGGACGACATCCTGTAGCATGCAGATCTCAGCGTAACACCGGCTGCAGTCTGTCCTGACGCGCCATCTGTCATTTCCCTCCAAACACGGCGTGAGCCGCGCGCCGTCACGTCTGCTGGATCGATGCTGCGGCGGGAAAATGATCCGCTCAGCTGGAGGCAGGTTGTGCTCACATTTTCCTCCGGTTTGCAGGGTTCAGCCCCACGCCGCTTCCTTTTCAACATGACATTACACTGTGATGGTGTGAGCTTTCATTCTTCTGCGGCTCCACTCCTATTTTTAGATCCTCACTTTGCAGCGTTGTAATGAAAGAGCCGCCTCTCTCCTTCTTCTGGCATCCCGAGAAAAAGTCTGCCGGAGTTCAGATTTATTCATCTCCTGAAGATCAGCTCTCCTCCGCAGCACACGGGCAAGGGCAGCGCTCTCTGGTACACCAGGCTTCAATAAAACCAACCCTCTGACGGGGGTCGGGTGGGGTCGGGGGGGGCTGAGGGGCTGAATCTGGGTCATACTGAGCAGGTGGAAAGCGAGAACATTAGTGAGATTTACTTTTACCTCCAAAAGAAAGAAGGGAAGCGGAAGTAAAGAAGCTGCAGCACAGACTCGTCTTCTTATTTACACGTTTTTACGTCTCTAACCTCCAGTTCATCTGCAGTGACGTCGTGAAGCTGGAAACCCCCAGAACTCACAGCAAAGACACCAGAACAGATCAATAATCGATGATCAGCAGCCTCCCGAAGAAACCTGGAGGCTCCTTCTGATCTCTGATTGGCCGAATCATGGCGACACTGAGGACACGCCCACTTTCACCAGCATAGTAAAGCAGAAACCTTCGAATAAAGAATATCAGATATAGAGCACCTTCTTTTCTAACATCAGATTATTTTAGCGAGTGGAAGACAGTCTTCATATTTAAAAAAACTATATATATTTTTAGCTCTAAATTTATGCTCAGTCGTCATACTGCTGACCGCTCAGCTAATGCTAATGCTAACAAAGCAGTACAGGCAGGTAAACATTCTAAACACAATCATTTTACCGAGTAACTAGTTTTACAGTAACTTTTTAAAGTATCTCCATCAATATTTTCAGGATTATAAATCACATCGGTCAATAACTGCGTCCATAAAGTGAAATAAATATAAATGATTGATTCTATCATCCTGGGGTTCCTTTGAAATAAGGAATGTTGCTGTTGTTGTTGTTGTTGTTGTTGTTGTTGTTGTTGTTGTTGTTGTTGTTTTTCCTGCTGGTCGTGTTCGATGGTTTTCTTCTCAGTCGACAGAGTTTCTGTTCCCGTTCAGGTCTGGAGCCGCGTCTCCCCTCCAGCTCCGCTTTCATTCGTCGTTAGCTTGTTACGGCCTCTGACGCTGCCGGTGTTTCTGAGCGGCGAGCGGCGAGCGGCGAGCTCAACCTGGAGCAAACCACAGTGAGCCGTCCGGTGACGTCCCGACCGACGCATTCCTCTTCCTGCGGGAGTTCTGGTGGTTTCCCTTCGACCCCACACGAACTCCTCCGCCTCCAACACGCCGCCTTGGAGTCGCTGCTCTCAGCTGTTCCCGCTCACTGTGTCCCTCGCAGGGCGGCGCGGGAAGGGGGTGGGGGGGGGGGGGGGGGGGGGGGGGGGGGTAAACCTCATGTAATAACTCCAGCACACATTGATGCGGTGGAGAAGAGAGTGAGCCGGGAAGGCTGCGGTGGAAACGTCTGGGCTCGTTATGGGATGGTTTTCCCTCGTTAAGATCAGAAGCCACAGATTCAGAGAGTCTCCGCCCTCCCGGCTCCTCGTCGGGAAAAGAGAAATCAGTGACTTTCCGAGGATTCTGGGGGGGGGGGGGGGGGGGGGGATTAGCTCTCTGGACAGGAACGTGATGGCGGTTTCTGAAAACATTCCCAATCAGAAGACGACTGGAGACCGAAGCTGAGTCATTTCTCAAACCTCCATCAGAACCAGACCCGGTTTGACCAGCTCGAGATGGGCGGCGGCCTCGTTTCCACGGCAACGGTTCAAGTGAAAACACATCGACTTCGTCTTTTCATTCCTGGAGAGTTTTACAGTCACACAACAACATTTTGAAAATGATGTCCGTTTCCACAAAAACAGCAGAAACAGTGAAAACGATGTAGTTTTCATGTTGGGCCACTAGTTGGTGCTGCTGTTAGTTTCAGGACTGAAAGCAATGAGCTCTAAACATGAACACTGAGAGAACACGGACGTTCTAGTGGACAGAACACCAAGTTCCATTGTTATTAAGATGACTGTCAAAATAAAACAACTAAGTTGGATTGTTATTAAGATGACTGTCAAAATAAAACTACCAAGTTGGATTGTTATTAAGATGACTGTCAAAATAAAACTACCAAGTTGGATTGTTATTAAGGTGACTGTCAAAATAAAAGTACCAAGTCCAGTGGAACATGTACTTTGTTCTGACTGTCTCTACTGAGCATGTGCAGAAGTAACAGTTACTCTGGCGGCGGTGTGGCTGAGCAGGAGCTCCACAAGGAGATGAAGCCTGAGCGTTTCCAGAAGGTTGCTCTGTCCCTCTACCTGCAGAAACACCAGCGCCTGTGGCCGAAGCACCTTCGCCTTTCAGAGAGACGCAACACTGCGTTCAACGAAACGAGTCGGTAAAAGACGAAAACACAAATAAAGTTTGAAAATGTCGAGTAAGAAATGAGCTGGGAGGAAATGTAAGAGAGAACGGATACTGGACCTTAACTGTGTGTGTGTGTGTGTGTGTGTGTGTGTGTGTGTGTGTGTGTGTGTGTGTGTGTGTGTGTGTGTGTGTGTGTGTGTGTGTGTGTGTGTGTGTGTGTGTGTGTGTGTGTGTGTGTGTGTGTGTGACATGACTCAAAGAGGGTGTTTTAAGAAAGGAGGAAGTGGGTCGTCTTTGCGTGCCAGTCGCAGGAATGCTGTCAGTCACAGCCGGAGTTTCAGGGACAGTCTCTATTTTTAGTCTGTGGTGCACACACACACACACACACACACACACACACACACACACACACACACACACACACACACACACACACACACAAAATGAATAATAAATACAGCAAACAGGAGGATATTTTCCACCGGAGGCTCGGCTGGAAGTCGCTCCGTTACAAAGCGACTCGCAGGCAAACTTTTGTGCAAAAAGGTTTTTATGAAAAAAGAAAATAAAAGCGTCGAGTGGCCGACGAGGGGAGAACAGGCGAGCGTCAGTCGGCTTCAGCACACGAGGAGCTTCACTGCGTGTCACAGTCACAACCTGCTCTTTGTTCTGTGAAGAAATCTTTATTTTTATTTATTATTATTTATTCACATGCGTGTGGAGCTTCAGTACTCCAAATTATTGTAATTAAGTAGTATTGATCTGTCATGTTTCCTTCACACAGTTGAATATTCACTAATTCAAACCTAATGAATGGAAACGATGAACTGAAAGAGTCATTTAGAGCTTGTTTCCACGACGCTTGTTTCCACGACGCTTGTTTCCACGGCGCTTGTTTCCACGACGCTTGTTTCCACGACGATGTTTCATGCGATGACACGTCATTTTTTGCATTTTCGTTTCTGAAAAGTTTCGCATTTACACACGTTCAGTCTGGAGGCAAATACTGTTCTTACTGTCCAGCTACTGAGCACAAGAACTAGTTACTGCAGTGGTTAGGAGCAGGACTAAGAGCAGTACTTCAGAAAACACCGTCGTCGTGGAAACGAACCAGAACACAGCGAAAGTTTTACATTTTGTCTTGAAATCGTTGTCGTGTCAACGAGCCCTAAAATGCACTTTGGATACTTGTACAGATATTTTCTTTTCCAAATATAGAATTGTAACTCGACCATTTAAAGGAATGGTTTCCAGTCGAGGAAAAATACTTAAAAGAAGTAATTGTCTGTGTCCTTGAACCGTTATATATTTGTACAAATCACATCTAACGGGTATTTTTCCAGAAAAGATGAAAACAGCCAAAGGCGATGCCCGTTTATAAAAATGGTGATGGGCAATGTGTTTCAAATTATAGAGCAGCGTCTTTACTGCCTCAGTTTTCAAAAAGTTTTGAAAAAACATCTGTAATAAATTGGATGCTTTTATTGAGAAATCTGATTCATTGAACGAGCGTCAGTTTGAGTTTCGGAGGAATCGCTCGACATCATGAGCAGCCATGGAATTTGTAGAAAACGTCGCAATGATTCTAGATAATAAGACGTATGGAGCCGGCCTGTTTATTGATTAATATAAAGCGTTAAAATAAAAGTGATCACTCATTACTTCTAAAGAAGTGTGACCGCTCTGGTATAAGAGGAGCAGCTCAGCTTTGGTTGAGAAGTTATTTGAATAAAAGGTTTCAATACGTGAGGACTAATCATAGTACATCTTATCCTAAAAGAGTAACCAGTGGAGTTCCACAAGGTTCAGTACAGGGACATAAGTTATTTTTAACAGTGAGTGATGCATTAAAATGTACAATGTTTGCTGATGACACAAATGTATTTTGTTGTGGAGGAAACCTTAAGGAATTGTTCAAAATAATTGAAATAGAATTGATTCAGTTAAATACTACATGGTTTGCTTTAAATAAGTTATTATTAAACGCAAGTAAAACTAAATTGATGTTTTTTGGTGTAAAAAGGTCCGATGCTGAAGTAAAACTGTATTTAAATAATGTTGAAATTGAAAGGGTTTATGAAACTACATTTTTAGGAGTATTAATAGACGACAAACTTGGTTGGAAGTTTCACATAAAACACGGAAAAACAAAAAAGTCTATTTCTGTTTATTCATAAAACTAGAGACTTACTGAATAATACATGTCTACATTTATTGTACTGTTTACTTGTGCTGCATCATATGACACATTGTACTAACTAACTAACTAACTAACTAACTAAGCAAGCGGTATGTTTATGAAGTACTTAGAGTAACATCAACATGTAATCTACTTTTTGTAAGTAACTACAGAGTTCGTCTTCAGTGTGATCAAACGTTAGAAAACTTTTTATTTCCACGTTCGGAGCCAAAAAAAGAAAATTCGACATCAGATCGTTGTTTCTTCACGATCTTCTGCTTCTCATCCACGTTGTACCAGAATTATTGAACACTGGTTTTATTCACACGCACTGAGTCCAGGCTCAGTTAATTACCTGTTTTATTTCTCACAGTTTAATCTGACACTTAAGCTGAGTCCTTTAAGCCTTTACGACTAATTCTATGGAATAATCCAGAATTAAATTAAAAAAGGAAAAAAGCATAACATCCAGAATGATATTGCTTTCTGTTCCGCTGCAGCCTTGAATCATTCTGTATTTTACAGCTTTGTTGAAAGTTAACGGTGAGTTATGACATTTAATTTTCCTCCACTGCAACGGAACAAGAACTCATTTATGTCAGATATTAATTCTCACTTTATGTGACGCCAAAATAAAATTCAACCCTAATCTTACATTGCAGTTACCTTCTCTCATCTTCACAAACTGTTAAATACAAACAGGAAATATTTCAATCGGAACCTGACAATGTTATAATAGTATTTCTTTTAAACACAGTACAGGACTGTACCAATACTAGATGGTACATCAGGCCCGTGAGATGCTTCACTAGAACATCCGTGTTCTCCCAGTGTTAATGTTCCACAGCTCATTGTTCTCTGCTGCATGCGTGTGTGCTTTCATTACTAAAACTAGAGCTACACTCGGTAGAATGCAGAATTTGATCCCTCATCCACTTTGTATACATTTTTTTTCACAGTTTCTCGGGATTTATTTGGAAACGTTTAACCGTTAACGTCCCAAAATCTAACGGACTGGTCCTTAGATGATGATAAATCATCCCTGAACTTTTCATGTAATTTGGGCGAGTAGTTTTTGTGAAGAGTTGGTTGAATTCATACAAACCAATAATAAAGAAATAAATAAACGCAGACAAAAACACAACTTTCCCTCAAACGTTCGTTGGCGAAGACAAACACCACCCACTCGTGGCCCAACATGCTAACTACATCATTTTCAGTGTTTCTGCCGTTTCCGTGGAGACAAACATTTTCTGAAACGATGGATTTTACACTGGAAACATCTTGAAGCGACTCTCAGCTGAAAGCGGCGGGTACTTTCCCTCCTCTGCCCGCCACTGTTCTGCTTTTCTTCTGACGTGTTTGAAGGTAATTCGACCACCTCGGGTTCTGAGACGCCTCGGTCCGACCCCCCACAGAGAGTCCTGGACCTCGGCTTGAAAACCACCGAGCTCTCAGGTTTCTGAGTCGCGTTGCCGAGTCGCCGGTTTCCCTTCGGTTTCCCTCCCGCCTGCGTCTCTGAAGCCCGTTGTTTGTTTACCGCCTCGCCGTCGTTTTCCCGCCTGCGTCTCGGTGCTGCTTCCCCCTCTGGATCCTCCTCCGTCTGCTGCAGAGAGAATCTCCTGGCTGTGAACTCTCCATGACCCCGGATGAGCCGTAAACTCTGCGAGACCTCGCCGGCTCTGGACCCCTGCTGAGCGCCCTGAAACTCCCGTCACTCAAAACGTGTTTACAGAGGAGGAACGGACGCCGCCGCCGCCGCCGCCGCCGCCGCCGCTTTTCTTCAAGCTGCATTAATTATTGTGCTGCACTGCAGTGAATCCTGTCATCATGCCGGCGTCTGGAGAACTCTGGAGAACTCTGGAGAACTCTCCCAGGCTTTTAATCTCTGAGTCTTTGAGTCTGAAGACGGTTTGAAATCAGTGATGCTGCTCAGAGGAAGACCGAGTCCTGGGTACTCGAGTACATTTACTCCTGCAATGCTGAGACTGTCGTCTGTTTCAACACTAATGAAATATGTTCACATTTACTTTGGCATGTACGGATTCAGAGTTTTACTCAATTACTGTCACGTCGCCCAACTTGTTCTCAAGTACAAAGTAAGAGTAGTTTTGTAGTGAAAACTACTCAAACTACCACATTCAAGTAGTTGAAAAGAGACAAATCAAAAGGTTTGAAGATTCAGTCACACTGTACTCAGGAGTTACTTTGGATCAATTAACTACAAGTATCAAGTAAATGACATTTGTTGAATTATTATATATTAATTAAACAATATTCATAAAAATTAAGTATGCACAAACACTACATGATTAGCACTGTATTCAGAGATTGTAATCAATTACTTTCTCACTTTTAATGACTGCAGCATTAACACACACACACACACACACACACACACACACACACACTATATACAAGTATAAGTCAAATAAAAACACTTAAAAGACTTTTTCCCAAAAATAGAAAAATACTATATTTTATTACAGTAATGTGAGTATTTGTAGTTACTTATACTATTTCTCAAGAGTAGCAGAGTAGATTACCAGATCAAAACAGTTCCTAAGTATGACTGAAATCACATAAAATACCAACTAAAGTAGAAATACCTGCTAAATCGTAATAATCTGAGTAATTGTAATTCATTAATTCACCACATTTTGGTGTCGGAAGTATCCCAAATACTACTCGGTTACAGTGATGTGAGTATTTGTAATCTGTTTGCTCGTTAGCAGTCTGTCATGAACAGTAGCTGTGATTAGCATTAGCATCTTTGAATTACCGTTCGTCGTTACTCGTGTTCAGGAAGTTTGTACTTTAAAACCCGAGTGTGTCTTTATTGGTTATGTAACCGTCACACATCCAGAAATACTTCCTTCACTATTTTTCTGTGTAGACGTTCAGAGGCGCTCCGGTCGAGTCCTCGGCTGCAGTTTTTCTTCCTCGTCTCTCCGTCGCTCCTTCGCTCGGGAACAATGAGCATCTGTTTCCATTTGTCTGCGCCCTGCCGCCGCCGCCGCCGCCGCCGCCACCGCCGCCGCCGCTGAGCAACAGGCCCCGGACTCCCACCCGGCAGATAAACACTCACCTTGGAGAGGCAAATTAAAACAAATGTTCCCGGCGCTCCGGCCGGCCGTTCCCAAACCCACTGAGATGCCGTTTCCTGATAAGCTTGTTTTCAGGCAGACAGATATTTTTGGAACAAATCACACAGTTAGAAAGCAGCGAGTCGACTACATCACATTTATTTGTTCGCTACCCCCCCCCGTCCCCCCGTCCCCCCCATAAGGGCTTCTTCTCTCTTTTTTTTTTCTCCCAAGGACGCAGGAAAGGCAAAGCTCTGTGAGCCAAAGAGAAGCAGTGAGGAGACGAGTCTGGATCCATGTAGCCTGTCAGATTTTATCTATTGTTGGGAGTTGAATACGTTTTCTGTGCTTGATCTGACTTCTGTCAGCGCAGTCTGCAGTCGAAACAAATCTCAGGGGGGAGAAACTGAGGACTCTATAACTTCCAGACGATCTACAGCGAAACCCGGGACTTCCTCCGAACCTGCTTTAAAGGTAATAAAATATAAATTAATAATAGGAGAGCGCCGTTTCAATTCTGACTCACAAAGTTACTAAACTCTTTGTTTATTTCTGCCGAGTGCGCAGAGTTCACGCTTCACAACATGGAAACTTCCCATAAGCTGCTTTAAATCCCAGAGTATGTGTTAATCCTGTAATACTACTTCATTCATTAAGGTATCTTCAATTTACAACAAATCTTCACCAAAATAGTGAAAATTCCAAAAAAGAGAGATTTTAATTTGACAGTTTTGAGAATTTGAAGATTACAGTTCAACAGAGGATTTTATTTAATCCCAATTTAACAGGTAAAGTTTCACATTCCATTTAGAAATTGTAATAATAGAAATTAATTTGAATCAAAAGCGATCTAATTCAGTTATTCCTCCACTCATCACACCTAAATTTGATCATTTCAACCATTTTTTAAAAGATAAAACATTCTGACAATTTGTGCCTGTGATTTAAAAAAAATCTAGAAAAAACATTTGATTTCATAAAATTCTACTTAATATTTTGAAGTATTGTATTTTTGGGCTTTGAATAAAATAAAAACACTTTAAATACATCAGTTAAGAAATGAAACTATTTGAATTCAATCCTATAAAAATTAACTTTCCAATATTATTTAAAACATTTTTGAATCTCAACTATGCTTATAAAGTAAAAGTAATTAACAAAGAAGGGGATATACACACGTTCGAGTCGTTAGTCTTTATACAAACAATAAAAAACATAAAAAGCAGAACTACACAGGAACAAAGAGCCATCTTATTGAGGACAACAACACTGGCTTTGCATTTTTTATCGTAATGAAAGAAATTCAGTTGATTCCTAAAACTCAGGTTGTACGCTGAAAATCAAAGTGGAAAAACACGACATTTCTGAAATATGAAAACTAAAATAATCACATTCTATGCAGATGAAACTCAGATTCATTTTACCATTCGACTGGGATTCTGGTGATTCACTCCGAATGGGGTCTGGAGCGCTGGATTAACCTTAACCCTGAGGAACTCCAAACTACAATTTTATTCTACGTGTTTAAAAACTATATCAGACTTCATGGACAACGATGTGGCGAGAAAAGGAACAAATACACGATCCTGACTTCATTAATGAAGATAAATATATTTCAATGCAGATGATGATCTGATTTTAACATTGAAGTACAGGGATGTTGTGATGATGTTTGTCAGTTTCCATTTACCTTCAATAGAATTTCATGTTTCATTAAAGCTAAAAATATCTCACTTTATGGACACCGAGAAGGACGAAGTAGAGAGAAATAAACTGCTCTGGTATGACTTAATTTATGATTAGATATATTCTTGTTTAAAAAAAACAGTGAAATAAAGTTGAAGTTGACCCAGACTTGATCCCTGAGGAACTCCAAAGTAAAAAACATTATTCCAATAATAACAAACTCTCCTGGAAGCGGCTGATGTACGTATGTATGTGCACACAAATATACTCCCACTTTGGATTCGTCCATGAGGCGGAAAACTCCACCAGTTTATTCACGTTTGAATATTCAAAACAAAGTTAAAAGAATCGATGCTGATGTTTTTCTGTTAGCGTTCCTGTTCCTGATTGAAGATTTTCTTTATAATAATTCTTTCCAAGCAGCTTGTTCATTATGTTTTCTGACTTCATTGAAACTAAGTATGAATTAAACTTGACAAGGTTTTTTTATGAATAACATTGATGTAGCAGTGAGACAGTAAAAGAACCCAGCATTGATCCCTGAGGAACTCCAAACATTCATCTCTAACTTCACCATCTGTCCTAAACACTGTTGATACGTAGAACCGCAGAAAACTATGGAAATGGTGAAAATCCAGTGATTCTGAAGTGTCGACATTCTCCATGGATGCAGGTAAACATCAGTTTTTATGCCGATGATAAACAGATGATTGTTTCCATTGGACTGATCATTTGGTGTTTTTTTTTTTTTAAGGAGAACAGGAAGTCGAGCGTTTATCCCGCAGGAACTCTGGTAGTTTAGTTAGTTTACCTTTCAGATGTCAGAACATTTCTCTTCATGAATCGATTTCGTTTTGGCAACAACCATCGTGGATGAAGGTAAAAATCACTTCTGTGCGTCTGGTACGGTGAAATAAAATGTGAAAGCAGCCTCGACTCCATCCCGGAGAACTCCAAACCTTTTGATTCTTTATTTTCAAACCACTGTCATATCTGACCGCCTCTCCTGGAACTCATTAGACTGCAACTCCAGAAAATGATATCATGTGTTCATAAACACACCAACACGTCTGAACATTGTTTGGACCAGTCTTTTTGGGGAACAGCTGCGTCGCATTATTTTCTGGCCGTGCTGTTGTCATTCATGCTTATTTACATTTACGTCTCACTGTGTGGACACGGGACATAATTCAGACTTTTCAACATCCTTTTGTCAACAATTGTAAAATTACAAACAAAGATTACGTGATTACAGAGGCCAATGTGGAATGAAATGCAAAAAAACTAAAAAAGGGTCTCTGAAGAACTTTATTTTTTTGACATACACAACTCCCAACAATATTCAACTGCAGAAGAAAATGTGTAAAATATGATTATTTAGTGATCCTGAAATCGCTTCATCATATAAGTTTCTATTCAGATGAGACTCTGATGAGTTAAAGAACACTTAGTCCATGAAGTTTGTGTTTAAATGAGTAAAATAAGAAGTAAAAATTACCCAAATACTTTTCAATGCTATTCATTCATTTAGAATCTCATGTCATGGAGATGAAATGTGATGAAAACTTCAGTTAAAAATGTAAAAGTCAGTTTTATGCACAGGAGACAGTAAAGTACGACGTAAAGAGAATAGATCCCTGAGGAACTCCACATTTTATCGTGATTCCTTCATGATTCTTACGCGGCGGCATCATTCACAAAAGAAGTCAAATCTACTTCTTTGTTGATGAACTAAATGTAAAGAAGACCGAGACCTGATCCCAGAGGAACTCCTCTAGAATATATTGATCTTTAAGTAGGAAAAGAAACAGAATGTGTTTGGATTAGTCGACCCGGTAAACGGCCGCACCGTCTTTTTCTTCACTCTTTACTTACATTTAATGTAAAGCAGGGAAAAATAATCACTCATTATTTCTCCCTGCTTTACATTAAAAGTAATTTCTCGCCATAAGACACTGAAGACAAACTGTGTTTTATTACCTTCGGGGAGCCAGTCTGTGGAAATCACTTGTTTTATATTAGAATTAAAACCTTTTCAATGGGCTTTATATGTGGCGGAGAATGTATATCCCAATGACTCCTGATAATTAAACCCTCCTGGATACGAGCCGTGCTGATGAGGAAAAGTAATTAAATCAATAGACTCTGATCTGGAGCAGGTTTTCTCTGGTTAAATGGGTTTGATGGAGGTCAGGAAGTGTTTCTGCTGCACCGAGTCTCTCTGCTCGCTGGCAGACGATTCCTGCAGCTCAGAGCCGAAACAGCAGAGGAACATCCTCCGGCGAATGTTTCTGCGCTGCACTTTGGAACAAGTCAAACGCTGCCGGCGGCGGCGCAGAGAGGCCGTCCTGCTTCGTACGGCGGAGGCATGTCGGGCGCGCCGGCCGGAGCGAGACCTCAAAGTGCTTTAAAGACAAGTAACAGAATTTTAAAATCAATACGGAGACTGACAGGCAGCCGGCGGACGGACTTTAAAACAGGTGTCCTGTCCTCCTGCTCGCAGCCTGCAGGTCTGCAGGTCTGCAGGTCTGCAGATCTGCAGCAGAACTCTCACAACGGAACCCACGACCCGGGAGCCGCCGTCGGATCGCTGCAGCTCCAGTTTGGCCTCTTTGTGTTCGGTTTGGTTCCGTCCGGGTGTGACTAGCCGAAAGTCTGCTTATTACATAAACCTCTCCTGTCCTCCTGTTCCTCCTGTTCACCTCCTCCTCCTCCTCCTGTCCTCCTGTTCTCCTCCTCCTCCTGGTCACCTCCTCCTCCTGTTCTCCTCCTCCTCCTGTTCATCCTGTTCACCTCCTCCTCCTGTCCTCCTGTTCTCCTCCTCCTCCTGGTCACCTCCTCCTCCTGTTCTCCTCCTCCTCCTGTTCATCCTGTTCACCTCCTCCTCCTGTTGTCCTCCTCCTCCTGTTCCTCCTGTTCTCCTCCTCCTCCTCCTGTTCCTCCTGTTCTCCTCCTCCTCCTCCTGTTCACCTCCTCCTCCTGTCCTCCTGTTCTCCTCCTCCTCCTGGTCACCTCCTCCTCCTGTTCTCCTCCTCCTCCTGTTCATCCTGTTCATCTCCTCCTCCTGTCCTCCTGTTCTCCTCCTCCTCCTGTTCACCTCCTCCTCCTGTTCATCTCCTCCTCCTGTCCTCCTGTTCTCCTCCTCCTCCTGTTCACCTCCTCCTCCTGTTCATCCTGGTCATCTCCTCCTCCTGTTCTCCTCCTCCTCCTCCTCCTCCTCCTGCTCACCTCCTCCTCCTGTCCTCCTGTTCTCCTCCTCCTCCTGTTCACCTCCTCCTTCTGTCCTCCTGTTCTCCTCCTCCTCCTGTTCTCCTCCTCCTCCTCCTCCTGTCCTCCTCCTCCTGTTCACCTCCTCCTCCTCCTCCTGTTCTCCTGGTCACCTCCTCCTCCTCCTGTTCTCCTCCTCCTCCTGGTCACCTCCTCCTCCTCCTCCTGTTCTCCTCCTCCTCCTCCTCCTGGTCTGGTCGGTCCAGAAACCTTCAGTATTCTAAGTTTCTAGCTCCTCCTTGATTTTCCTCATTTGAATATTGGATCATAGGAGCTACATTCAGAATCTGCTGTGTCTGTGTGAGCTGGACTGGCTCCGCCCACACATGCCCATCTTGGCAAGAGGAGGAAGTCCTTGGGTTTTGCACCCAATCAAATAAGCGGTGTTCCACAGGGATCTATCATAGAACCCTATAATCTTCTACCTATTTGTCCACAAAGAAAACAAGAACGTTGGTTCTTCTGCTCGGAATTTAAATTCCATGAAAACAACAAGGAAGTGATGTTGGAGTCTTGAGATGTTGAGAAACGCTCCAGCTGCAGAGGATGAATAACGATGTTTATTATCCTTCGTGCTGCCAGCACTGTGTCCCTCCATGTTCTTGCCAAATGTGCGAGAGATTTCTGACGTTTCTGACTCACAGACCAATCAGGGACTGACGTCGAGGCTTTTCTCTCTCCGTTTGCTCAGTGTGGAGAACAGCCCGACGTTCCCCGACGTTCCCCGACGTTCCCCGATCAGACCGAGCTCCCCCTTCACAAACCCTCATAAATATTTAACCTGATTGATATTAATTGAATCAACACTGAAATTAATGAAGCTTTTTTTTTTAGCCCTCATCCGCTGCAGTTTACTGATGATTCACTCATTACAGATAATAATTTTAAATGTTCCCTGAACTCACCAACAGCTGCTCTACATGGAATGTTGGGAGTTTTTGAAGCTTCAGTTTTCACTGTGAATGTTTTTTTATAGAAATGATTAATTAAATGTTTAATCACCAAACTGTTAAACTTCAAAACGTATGAAAATAAAATTCTTCACTTACAATTGATAAGAAGTCATGTGGATCTAAAACGTGACAGGAGGTCAGATTACAGATTAAATGAAAGGAAATCAGACAAATATTATGTTGAGGTCTTTAGGGAACATCGATTAAAGAAATGAAAGTGATCTTTATTAAAACCTTAATAAACTGCTAAGTGGGACACATTTAGGGAACGCTGATGGACATCGTTCAGTGTTCAGGAAACATTTTGGGAACAAACTAATGAGTGCAAGGTATTTAAGGAATCGAAATAATCTGATGAATTAAAAAAAAAAAGATTTAAAATAATCAGCATGCTGATGAACGTGAGGTGTTCAGGGAACATGGAGACAGCTTTTAGCAAACACATGATAAACTGACAAATTAATTCCTGAACTCTGGAAGTTTGTTCTAAATTTAATGGACGTTTAATGTCGGTACAAACATTTAAACAATGATCATTACGACTTTAATCGTTTGTTCTGTGGTGAAATGAAGAGTTTTTGTGTTGGAAGCAGAACATTTTTGGGAACTAATTATACTAACGTGCAGGTAAATGTGTGTTCTAGATCAAAGGTCTGCAACCTTTATGACCAAAAACCATTTCCTACCATAAAATCTTTCGCTATTTAAATATATATCTATTATATATATATATCTCTATCTCTATCTCTCTCTCTATATATATATATATATCTATCTCTATCTCTCTCTCTATATATATATATATATATATATATATATATCTCTATATCTCTATATATATATATATATATATATATATATATCTCTATATATATATATATATATATTTATATATATATATATATATATATATATATATATATATCTATCCATCTATCCATCCATCCATCCATCCATCCATCCATCTATCTATCTATCTATCTATCTATCTATCTATCTATCTATCTATCTATCTATCTATCTATCTATCTATCTATCTATCTATCTATCTATCTATCTATATATGTAAAAAAATGTATATGTATATATATGTATGTATATATACATACATATATATACATATACATTTTTTCTTACCTTCTTTCTGTTTTAACCTTTCCTCTCTTTCACTTGTTTCTTTTTCACTTTACCTATTTTCCTTTTTTTTTTCTAGAAAAAACTGCAGCTGCTAAAAAAAAAATTCATTTTAATGTAACTATTTATTTTAATAATATTTTTAAGTTTTTTTAATTCTTATTAATATTTCAGTAGTTTTAACTATTTCATCCATTTTGGGTATTTTTGTACAATCCCAGCTTTTCCAGATGTTTTACTTTATTTTGCCATTTTCAGGCTGGAAATTAGACCATTTCTGAAAACCTATGTTCTATGCAAATATAATCTAAATGTAAGAGACGTGTTTATTTGCAAATCATTGTTATTAGAATATCAGGGCTCCAGAGCCGCTGGCCCGGTCCGACTGCGTGTGGATGTTTCTGTATGAGGACGCGTTGAACAGCAGCTGAAGAACCTCGTCAGAATCCGCTCGCCAACAACGGAACACATGGCTCACATTTGGATCCTGGACTGACGTCAGTAAGAAGCAGCGGCGTTTCACGAAGAGGGAAACATGTCATCACACTGTCACATCTGTCAGAGCACCGTCTCTCTCTCTCTCTCTCTCTCTCTCTCTCTCTCGCTCTCTCTGCTGCTTCACCATCAACTTGATAACTGACCTTAACTGTTCAATCAATAGCAGCATTAAAGCTCCCGCCGGCGCTGAGTAAAACCAGCGTCTTCAGAAATGGCGATTCGTGCGCCGGCTGCCACTCGGCTCTCCGAAGCTTTCATCTGCGCACGGCTGCCTTTTCTTGCCTTAAGTGATAATGGAGACGTTTTCCCAGCCACAGGTATGTCAGCTGCCTTCGAGAGGCTGCTGTCGCCGTCTGAAACGCTGCAAAGTGATTGAAATTGCGTGTACAGTGTACGAGCCGCTGAGAGTGCGCTGCGATATTGATTTGATGGCCGGGCTGGAAACAGTGTGTGTCTGCTGTGGAAAACACACACACACACGACTGAACATTGTTATTTGTACTGATAGAGTACATGCTGCATTTCCCTGCTCCCCTCTGCCACAAAACATGCAATTTTGCTCGAAATGCAGGCTGGTACTGAGAGTGAAGGAGTTATCACGATGGCAGACACACGCTGAGGTCCAGGAGCACTAAAAGCTGAGCCTCACTAATTCATCCTGGAGGAAATCCTCATGAGAGAATCCCAGCAGAGGAGGACAGAGCAGCACTGGCCAGGTTGGGAGGCTCCGGCCTGAATCCATTCACAACAACGTGAGCACATTAAGCCCCGCCTCCCTCTTCAGTTAACCAACGGGGAGTTTCTCTCAGC
>NC_137635.1:54744837-54752337 GCF_963383615.2 Lipophrys pholis
AAAATGTTTTCTCGTGATATAATATAGACAAATATGTCTAAACAAGTAATTGCAAACGGTTATTTCTGGAACATTTTCCAGAGCTCGCTGTGTAATACTGAGCGTTACCAGGTTTAAATGGTGTTCCTGTTACATGCAGGTGCTGAATGCTGAATGCTGAATGCTGAATGCTGAATGCTGAATGCTGAATGCTGAATGCTGAATGCTGAATGCTGCAGGAGTGAATGGCAACTGTCAGCGCAGTGACCTTATTAACATGAATCCCTTTCATTGGTGAGCCTGTTCTCCTTGTGACACGACAGACGTGTGAATGCAGCTGACGGCACATAAAATACTACCGACAGTCACATTATATAACCGATAAATAAAAAAATACATGTAAAGCAGAACTCATCAGGAAGAGGAGCGGAGCAAACAGATGTGCACACAGAGCGAGCAATCGCTCTCCAATCTGACTGGATTTATTACCAGACAATGGATTTCCACGTGTCTTATGTAACAACTCACTGTTTCTCTGTGGACGACTGAACTGATGCAGTTTACTCCAACATAAAACTACGTATTTACAGAAAAAATCTGATTATGTAGAGATTTGCTTCAAAGCCAAATACAATTATTATTATTATTATTATTATTATTATTATTATTATTATTGTTGTTGTTATTATTATCCAAGAATAGGAAACTTTTGAGTGTAAAAAACCCATAAAACTGCATATTATACATACTTTATTGATACAAAATGGGAAAACAACATAAAAGTTCTCATCGCTCAATATATTGATGAGAAAATGTTCCGTAGCTACATGGAAATGAAGAGGAGGTACGACTCGAAAAAGACAGAATAATAGTAATTATTACCATAATGATGATAAATATTAAAAATATATTGAACTCCTGAACTCATAACAAGTGTATTAACATTTGACTTGTATATGAGACTGAAGTGTTCTATTGTTTACTGCTCAGGAGACTCGGTGAACCCGACATCGCTGAGGATCGTGAGTTTTATCCACAAGAAACACAAACTGACCGACAAGCAGAACACACAGAACACAGAACACAGAACACACAGAACACACAGAACACAGAACACACAGAACACAGAACACACAGAACACACAGAACACAGAACACACAGAACACAGAACACAGAACACACAGAACACAGAACACACAGAACACAGAACACACAGAACACACAGAACACACAGAACACACAGAACACAGAACACAGAACACACAGAACACACAGAACACACAGAACACAGAACACAGAACACACAGAACACAGAACACAGAACACAGAACACACAGAACACAGAACACAGAACACACAGAACACACAGAACACACAGAACACACAGAACACAGAACACACAGAACACACAGAACACACAGAACACAGAACACACAGAACACAGAACACAGAACACACAGAACACACAGAACACAGAACACAGAACACACAGAACACAGAACACAGAACACAGAACACAGAACACACAGAACACACAGAACACAGAACACACAGAACACACAGAACACACAGAACACAGAACACACAGAACACACAACACACAGAACACAGAACACAGAACACATAGAACACAGAACAAAGAACACAGAACACACAGAACACACAGAACACAGAACAAAGAACACAGAACACACAGAACACACAGAACACACAGAACACACAGAACACACAACACACAGAACACAGAACACAGAACACATAGAACACAGAACAAAGAACACAGAACACACAGAACACACAGAACACAGAACAAAGAACACAGAACACACAGAACACACAGAACACATAGAACACAGAACACAGAACACACAGAAGACACACAAAATGAACCAAAGCCACCAAGTGACAACAATATATAGATATAGATATAATTTCCACCCTGGGGGCTGTTTTTAAAAAGTTGCCATTGTTTAAGCTTCTAACTAGAAATCATTGAACTTCTGAACCTGAACCTTTCAGATTTTAAGGTGTGAGAAGAAATAAGAGAAGCACCAACTTTTTGTTTTTTAATTGTAGGAGGAAGTTAAACTTATGATGAGATAATAAAAGTAAAGATTGGTTCACTTTTCCACGGAACACCTGAAGAGAAGGAGCCAGACGGTCCGGTCCAGTTGGAAGGTCTAGTTCCACCTGTTGTCAGGAAGTGCACATCCTGTTGGAACACACAGAGAGCCGAGCTATGGAGGGGAACCAGTGAATCTGGGGGGGGGGGGGGGGGGGGGGGGGGGGGTCAGGTGACCCTCAGGGTGGTCCTCCCTCCCGGGGTGGGCCGGGCTACCGTCGGCTCTGCCGCCTCGTCAATGTCGCTTCTATTCTGGTCGCAGAGCAGCAGCATAAAGAAGAACCTGTCACCATGGTGGTCTGACCAGCAGAACACCAGCAGCAGGAATTTACAAGGTGTGTGTGTGTGTGTGTGTGTGTGTGTGTGTGTGTGTGTGTGTGTGTGTGTGTGTGTGTGTGTGTGTGTGTGTGTGTGTGCGTGCGCGGGGGGGGGGGGGGGGGGGTCTAACACTCACCTCTTGCATGAACACTACATGTCACCACTGCTGAGCGAAATACTGAGAAGACGAGATTACATGAAGAGATGAAAGGGAAGAGGACGACACACACACACACACACACACACACACACACACACACACACACACACACACACACACACACACACACACACACACACAAACACACACACACACACAGAGGATTTGTCTTGCTCAAGGACACACTCAGCATTTGATGAATGGCAGTTAGGGAATCGAACTATCAACCTTCGCCTGTTAGAGGAGGAAGATGCCCTATAATCTGGATGTTAGAGGGGGAAGATGCTCTATAATCTGGATGTTAGAGGGGAAGGTGCTCTATAATCTGGATGTTAGAGGGGAAGATGCTCTATAATCTGGATGTTAGAGGGGAAGATGCTCTATAATCTGGGTGTTTGAGGGGGAAGATGCTCTATAATCTGGATGTTAGAGGGGGAACATGCTCTATAATCTGATGCAGCAGAAATTCCGGTAACTGTAATTAAGTTACTCAGTTCTTTCCAGTAATCAGTCTCAAACTTGAAAAAGTACTGCAGTCACAGTCGGATTACTTCATAAGAGATTATTCCCACCAGTGCGCTTCACCGCCGCAGCGTTCCGCCTTTGATTCAGGAATTCTGATGTCATTCATCTTGAAGACTCTCGTCCGCCGAAGCCTGGGCGGGTTTTTCCCTCGGCGGCGGAGTATTTGAGTATTTTGTTGTATTAATGTGTTTTGTGTTGAAGATGGTTTTCATGTGTGCGGCTCAACAAAAGAGCCGAGTGACGCCAAACCCCAGTTCAACTGGTTCTGCTTAAGGAATCCCTCCCAGCGTGCGAGGGCGGCACATGTTGGGGGGAGGGGTGGGGGTGGAGGGTGTGGGTGTGGGGGTGGTGGGGTGGGGGGGAAGGGGGGGAAGGGGGGGGGGGGGGCATTATAATACAGCCTGTGAGCTAATATGCTAATAACATGAAGAGGAGAGCAGAGAACCAACAAATTGCACAACTTGTTGTTTCCTCCTGTGCAGTAAGCAGGAGTGTGTGTGTGTGTGTGTGTGTGTGTGTGTGTGTGTGTGTGTGTGTGTGTGTGTGTGTGTGTGTGTGTGTGTGTGTGTGTGTGTGTGTGTGTGTGTGTGTGTGTGTGTGTGTGTGCAGGATGTGGCCCCGCCCCCCTGGCTTTATAACGCCATAAATAAAGCGATTGTGATCTATTTGTCCCTCTATAAACCTCCTCTGGCTCCCTGACATTCTTAGATCCTTTGTGTAAAGTCAGATTTGGCTTTTTGAATCGTTTCATTACGTTCCTGCGACGAAGCGAACGGCTCCAATGACTGGATGTTTCTGTGTTTCTGCAGAAGAAGAAAGAAGAGAAGCTGCTGCTGCCAGATCCGTGGCCTGTTGTGGTCCAGAAGAACAGCACCACAGGGAACTGCTCAAAACTCACTCACATTTCAGGGTTGGAAATACAGTCAACTTTCAGAGGGGTGGGGGAGGGGTGGGGTGGGGTGGGGTGGGGGGGCAATAAAGAGAAGGGCGGGGGCAGACTCAACCCGTGACTCTAACGACTCTGCCGAGGCTTAAAGTAGCTTTAACCTTTTAAACAGACTTATTTTCAACTTCAAGGTGAAAATTAGGACGTTAAAATAACTCAACTAGATCATGTGTGACTTCCTGCTTCGTCACATGACCTGAGTTTAGGAGCCGGTGGTCCATTTAATGTCTCTATAATCTGATGTTAGAGGAGGAAGACGCTCTATAATCTCATGTTAAAGGAGGATGATGCTCTATAATCTGATGTTAGAGGAGGAAGACGCTCTATAATCTCATGTTAAAGGAGGACGATGCTCTATAATCTGATGTTAGAGGAGGAGGACGCTCTATAATCCCATGTTAGAGGAGAAAGACGCTCTATAACCTGATGTTAACGGAGGACGGTGCTCTATAATCTGATGTTAGAGGAGGAAGACGCTCTACAATCTAATGTTAAAGAAGGAAGATGCTCTATAATCTCATGTTAGTGGAGGAAGACGCTCTATAATCTGGTGTTAGAGGGGGAAGACGCTCTATAACCTGATGTTAAAGGAGGGCGATGCTCTATAATCTGATGTTAGAGGAGGAAGACGCTCTACAATCTCATGTTAAAGAAGGAAGACGCTCTATAATCTCATGTTAGAGGAGGAAGACGCTCTATAATCCGATGTTAGAGGGGGAAGCCGCTCTATAATCTCATGTTTGAGGGGGAAGACGCTCTATAACTTCATGTTAAAGGAGGAATATGCTCTACAATCTCATGTTAGAGGAGGAAGACACTCTATAATCTCGGTGTTAGAGGGGGAAGATGCTCTATAATCCCGTGTTAGAGGAAGACGCTCTATAATCCGATGTTAGAGGAGGAAGACGCTCTATAATCTCATGTTAGAGGAGGAATACAGTCTATAATCTGGTGTTAAAGGAGGAAGATGCTCTATAATCTCATATTAGAGGAGGAAGACGCTCTATAATCTCATGTTAGAGGAGGACGATGCTCTATAATCTCATGTTAGAGTAGGAAGACGCTCTATAATCCCATGTTAAAGGAGGACGATGCTCTATAATCTCGTGTTAAAGGAGGAAGATGCTCTATAATCTCATGTTAGAGGAGGACGAAGCTCTATAATCTGGATGTACCATGTAGCTCTTTTAACCCTTGATAGAGTTGAAGTAGATCTGTCTGGATTTTTTTACACTAATCTGTAAAACATCTGGATTCTCAAAGATACTTTTGATGACTTTTTGTAGGATTTTGTACTTTTCTTCTTTATCTTTTAAACTGTTTGAATAACACACATTTTAATTAGCGGGGAAGTTCGTTTAACTCCAGTTACTTTGGTTAGTATTCCATTACTTCGCTCCTCTCACTCACCGACATGAAATTAAAGCAGCAGAAGATGTTTTGATGTTTTTCTCGTCTTTTTTGTTCAATATGAGTTCGTCGATCAGTTCATCTCTGTTTGAGGTTTTATTAGATATTCCAGAGCTGCAGCAATGTAGAATATTTAAAATGTTTTGCTCTTTGTTTCGGTGGCCGTCCGTCCAGACCCTGAAGGTCAAAGGTCACCGGCTCAGCTCCACCTCCGACATGAAGGGTTAACAGGAGGAGTGAATGAGGCCCCCCACTGACCCTGACAGGTGTGTGTGTGTGTGTGTGTGTGTGTGTGTGTGTGTGTGTGTGTGTGTGTGTGTGTGTGTGTGCTTTATGGCGTTCAGACATGTGGTGGGTGTGTAAGGTCCTGACAGCAGCACACTCTTATGACCTCCAGGAAGGAATCCTGAGGTCTCGGCCAGTACTCGGATACTCTGAGCCACCGAATGGTTTTTATCAGATTATTAAAGTCAAACTTTCAAAGACGTTAAACTCTGATTTCAGTGAAATTTAAGATCCGGTAACAATGTCCAGTCTGAACACGAGAACTGTGTGTGTGTGTGTGTGTGTGTGTGTGTGTGTGTGTGTGTGTGTGTGTGTGTGTGTGTGTGTGTGTGTGTGTGTGTTAATATTTGTGACTGCAGGTGTGTTATGTGTGTTTGTGTTTAGAAGCGGTGGATGTTGTGGCGCTCTGATCACGTCCTCAGTAGGAACGATGGGATTGGTCAGGAGGCTGTTTGCCTCTGAACCGAGGAATCAGAGATCAGCTCCTCTCCTCCAGCTGCTCCACCTCCTTTCAGTTCAACAACACATTCACAGCCTTTTCTCCTCCTCTGGGCGCCGCCGCCGCCGCCGCCGCCGCCGCCGCCGCCGAGTCTCAACCAGAGAAAAACGTCCTCATGTTCTCATGCTCTTATTATGAATAACTGCACCCGAAGAAAGGAGCTTCCTGTTTCTCCCCAAGAAGTAGAAGATGGAGGAAAGTGTTTTCATGCTGGGTTAATTCCCCCAAATGGAAAAGAAGAGAAGCAGAAACAGATTATATCTGCAGGATTCGGTATCACCAGCTTCAACATCTCAACTTTTACCGCCTCGCCGGCGTCCAGCGATTCTGATCAGAGGAAACAGCGGATAGTAAAGATTGCAGCCACTCATGGAAATGTATTCAGTGGAGATGTTATGTGATGGAGGTCCTGCATGTCTTCAATGGTCCCGTGAATTGATTGAATGAATCCCGATGACACTCTGCAGGAAGTCTGATAACAACCAATCAGGACGATCGGGAGTGAAAACGCTTTGAGGTTGGTTCACACGACAACGGCGCTTGGAGACACTGGAAACACAATTTCTTTTTAAAAACGGTTCCGCCGTCGGAAAGAGAATTCCTCTGCACATGCTCAGTAGAGACATTCAGACCAAAGTTTCCTCCGTGGTGTCATGACTCCCAGTCCATATTCTTGGTACTTTTATTTTGATAACAATCCAACTTGGTAGTTTTATTTTGACAGTCACCGTAATAACAATCCAACTTGGTAGTTTTATTTTGACAGTCACCGTTATAACAATCCAACTTGGTAGTTTTATTTTGACAGTCACCGTGATAACAATTCAACTTGGTAGTTTTATTTTGACAGTCACCGTGATAACAATCCAACTTGGTAGTTTTATTTTGACAGTTACCGTAATAACAATCCAACTTGGTAGTTTTATTTTGATAACAATCCAACTTGGTAGTTTTATTTTGACAGTCATCATAATAACAATCCAACTTTGTAGTTTTATTTTGACAGTCACTATAATAACAATCCAACTTGGTAGTTTTATTTTGACAGTCACCGTGAAAACAATCCAACTTGGTAGTTTTATTTTGATAACAATCCAACTTGGTACTTTTATTTTGACAGTCATCATAATAACAAGCCAACTTGGTAGTTTTAGTTTGACAGTCACCGTAATAACAATCCAACTTGGTAGTTTTATTTTGACAGTCACCGTGAAAACAATCCAACTTGGTACTTTTATTTTGACAGTCACCGTGA
>NC_137635.1:54757337-54769837 GCF_963383615.2 Lipophrys pholis
TTTCATCTGAAATAATACCCCCATCTTATTATTCTTTTTAGGAGGTGGTGGTTTGGGTGGGTGGGGGTGATTGGGTAGGTGTGGTTTGGGTGGGGGTGGTTAGTGTAGAGATAATTTGTGGTTTGGATGGGGTTGATTTGGGTGGGGTGGTTACAGTGGGGTTGTTAGGGTGGGGTGAATTTAGTGGGGGTGGTTAGTGTAGAGATAATTGGTGGTTTGGATGGGGTTGGTTTTAGTGGGTGGGGGTGGGGGTGGGGGTGGGGGTAGCTTCTATACGGTGCTAATCTGCGCCTGCAGCCGGGCCGAGCCGAGCCAATCAGAGCAGGGGAACATGTGGCGGTGAGCCCAATTTTCATTTGTTTATTTATTTGTACGGGACCGAGCCTGATAAAGAACAAACAGTCTCCTGAGGTTTCAATAGGTTGTAAATAATCCAGGATTCAGCAGCTCTTCTACATCCTTCGTCTCTCACGTAGAAACATTTCGTTTCATCCAGTCGTCTGTTTGTGTTTCGGTCCGGCAGGAAGGACGGAGAGGCGATGAAACAAACAAGCTGCAGCCTTCAAACGTCCTCCTGCTCCGGGTCGAGTCCGGTTCAGTCCTCAGCAGAATAGGAATGAGGCGTCCTGCGGTGCGGGCCGGGTCGACTCTCACCTGCCAGTGACCCGGCAGCTTCAGGACGAGCGCAGGACGCTGAGGCGTCTCCTGGAGGAGCAGCGGCGCCCGGATGTACGGTAACCTCACACCGAAACACCGGCAGCATCCAGCAGGTTCCGCTCTACAGCAGCTCGGATCCTCCAATACTCACTAACTTCACACTGAATTCACTTTTTTTCTTTCATCATTTTTAGTACTAGAACCTGCTTGTTTCACATTTCACCAGGAAAAATGCCGTATGATCGTATTTCTGTGGTTTTCTGTCGAAGAGAAACAATCTGTTCGCTGGTCGGACTTCAACACGCATCGTCGTCTTTCTGCGACACGTCAGCAAACATTTCCGAGCGTTTAGCGGAGCTGCATGTTAAGCATGTTTAGCATAGAAGCATGTTTAGCAGAGCAGCATATTTAGCATGTTTAGCACCGTAACATGTTTAGCAGAGCAGCATATTTAGCATGTTTAGCATAGTAGCATATTTAGCAGAGCAGCATATTTAGCATGTTTAGCATAGTAACATATGTTTAGCAGAGCAGCATTTTTAGCAGGGTAGCATGTTAAGCAGAGCAGCATATTTAGCATGTTTAGCAGGGTAGCATGTTAAGCAGAGCAGCATATTTAGCAGCGTAGCATGTTAAGCAGAGCAGCATATTTAGCATGTTTAGCATAGTAACATGTTAAGCAGAGCAGCATATTTAGCAGCGTAGCATATTTAGCAGAGCAGCATATTTATCATGTTTAGCATAGTAACATATGTTTAGCAGAGCAGCATTTTTAGCAGGGTAGCATGTTAAGCAGAGCAGCATATTTAGCATGTTTAGCATGTTTAGCAGGGTAGCACGTTAAGCAGAGCAGCATATTTAGCATGTTTAGCATAGTAACATGTTAAGCAGAGCAGCATATTTAGCATGTTTAGCATGTTTAGCAGGGTAGCACGTTAAGCAGAGCAGCATGTTTAGCATGTTTAGCATGTTTAGCAGGGTAGCAGGGTAGCACATGGTACAAGTGGTGCGTTCAGGGACAGGTTAAGCGTCGGTCATCAGTGTTGTTTGACCAGAAGTTTCTAAACTAAAAACTTTAATTCTAAATTAACGGTGAAAGACGATGTGATGAGATTGACCGGGATCTTTGCCGTGACGCCGGAGTTCGATCAGAGAAGTTTTAATACTGCAGTAAATCTGCAGCCGGTTACACGGAGGTGCAGGAGTTACCCCCCCCCCCAGGGGCAGATCAGTGAGCAGAAACTCTCTGACTGCAGCACTCGACTGTGACCGAGTGTAATTTCACTTCTGCTGCGTTTGCAGGCGGAAGAGAGAAGAAAAGAAAAAAAAAAGCAGAGTTTAACTCCAGACAAATGGATCTCCAGGAAACGTTTCATCTCCCCCAACAACCACGTTCTTCTGCTTCCTCCTTTCAACGTTCACTCTTTTGTTTTTCAATGAATTTCTTACTTTTTTTTAATAATCATATTCATGCGGAGGCTTCAAACAAAAGCAGAAAGTCACTCTCAGAGCAACGACGACAGACACGGCAACAATAACAACAGATAATAACCCCGATAAATAAATGAAAAATAGCAAAGTGGATGAATTAGCATTAATATTTGCGTTCGCTGTGAGGACTTAATTGCCGGCTGTCTGGTGGAAGGTAGCCGCAGGAGAAGCAGAACGACCGCGGGGGGCATTTTGTTCTCCGCTCATGTTTCTGACACGTTGCGGCGGCGGTCCGAGCGCGCGCCGCTCTGCCGCATTGTGCCGCACGCAGGCTTTCTGACAGCTCGGCGCTTTAAGAGCGCCATCGGGATAATTACAGAGCCGCGACTCGGAACGCGACACTGGGGAATTTCAATCAGGCCCGTTTGGATTTCACACCTTGTTCTGCTCCGGAGTCACAAAGTTCGAGGAAAAGAAACTCTGAAGAGTCATCAGGAGGAACCCGCTCGCCCCCCGAAGAAGGGGGGTTCTTTCTTCTCTTGATGAATAAGTGACATTTCCTCGAATGAGACTCAGTTCTTCTCAGATTTTCAGATTGAAGCGACGTTTAAATGTCAGGACGTATTTTTTAATTTCTCCAGAGCAGATCGAGAAGGTCCAACAATAAATCACAGCCGGCGGCGCCACAGACTTTCATTATTTCTCCTGTGTTTAAAAAAGAAAAAGGAAAAAAATCAATGAGATTTTATTTTTAAATATCACGAGCAAAGCGACACACCAACAGGCAGTCAGACAAACATACCTGGAACATACCTGGAACATACCTGGAACATACCTGAACAGGGCAGGAAACACGTGAATATATATTTCGATAATCCGTGAGGCTCCTCGTCAGCAGCTGGTCTGTTCGGGTTCACGTTGCTGAATCACTGAATCGGGTCCAAAACTGACCAGAACCAGTTTTTAAACCAGCCCTGGAAGCTTGAAAGTCCAAAAGTGACGAACAGAAACCTGAAGCTCGCTCAGAAAGATATTAATATTAATAATATTTCACTGACAAATGACAATCTGGACTCGTAGCAGCACTCATGTTCATATTTTCTTCATAATTCACTAAATAAACATACGAGCTTGACGGCTGATGCAAATTTATAATTATGTCCAGGCCCAGATTAGAATCTGGTCCGATCCGGTCTACAGCCGGCCCAAATGGGAATTTATGTTAAACTTAGGGGCTCATATTCTGATAAATCCACTTCCTGAAGGTTCTCCAGCAGTACTACTCGTCCCCATACCTGGACTGACGTCCCAGAAGTGAAGACAGTCTGTCCTCTCTGTCCCTGGCTGGTTTCAGGTTTTAAAAAGTGTGTTGCTCCAACCAGCCAATCAGAAATCAAACCCTATATAGTGTCATCGGGGGTTCAGCCAATCCCAATCAAGGTAGGCCCTCCCTTTGACTCCTCCCACAATTAGGCAGCTCTGCTCAGGCACATGGCACCACGAGAGGAAGTACTTCCTCCTGTTCCCAAGATGGGCATGTGTGGGCGGAGCCAGTCCAGCTCACACAGACACAGCAGATTCTGAATGTAGCTCCTATGATCCAATATTCAAATGGAGGAAAATCAAGGAGGAGCTAGAAACTTAGAATACTGAAGGTTTCTGGAGCGACCAGACCAGGAGGAGGAGGAGAACAGGAGGAGGAGGAGGAGGAGGAGGAGGAGGAGGAGGAGGAGGAGGAGACCAGGAGGAGGAGGAGACCAGGAGGAGGAGGTGAACAGGAGGACAGGAGGAGGACGAGATGAACAGGAGGAGGAGGAGAACAGGAGGAGGAGGTGAACAGGAGGAGGAGGAGAACAGGAGGAGATGAACAGGAGGAGGAGAACAGGAGGAACAGGAGGAGGAGGAGACCAGGAGGAGGAGGAGACCAGGAGGAGGAGGAGAACTGGAGGAGGAGAACAGGAGGAGGAGGAGAACTGGAGGAGGAGGAGAACTGGAGGAGGAACAGGAGGAGGAGGAGAACTGGAGGAGGAGAACAGGAGGAGGAGGAGACCAGGAGGAGGAGGAGACCAGGAGGAGGAGGAGAACTGGAGGAGGAGAACAGGAGGAGGAGGAGAACTGGAGGAGGAACAGGAGGAGGAGGAGAACTGGAGGAGGAGAACAGGAGGAGGAGGAGACCAGGAGGAGGAGAACAGGAGGAGGAACAGGAGGAGGAGGAGAACTGGAGGAGGAGACCAGAAGGAGGAGGAGACCAGGAGGAGGAGGAGAACTGGAGGAGGAGAACAGGAGGAGGAGGAGACCAGGAGGAGGAGAACAGGAGGAGGAACAGGAGGAGGAGGAGAACTGGAGGAGGAGACCAGAAGGAGGAGGAGACCAGGAGGAGGAGGAGAACTGGAGGAGGAGAACAGGAGGAGGAGGAGAACTGGAGGAGGAACAGGAGGAGGAGGAGAACTGGAGGAGGAGAACAGGAGGAGGAGGAGACCAGGAGGAGGAGGAGAACAGGAGGAGATGAACAGGAGGAGGAGAACAGGAGGAACAGGAGGAGGAGGAGAACTGGAGGAGGAACAGGAGGAGGAGGAGACCAGGAGGAGGAGGTGAACAGGAGGACAGGAGAGTTTAACATGACAAGTCATTCCCAAAAATAATAATTGATTGGATTAGAAACCACCAGATGAAGTAGATAATGATTAACAATAAAACAATGTAAGTAGGTAATAATGTATAAATGGAAAAATAATCTGCAAATAAATGAAAAAACAAGATAAATTTTTGTCAGTAAAAGTCACAATGGAATTCCCATCTGAGCCTCATTTATATGTTTAATGCATCTGGTGCTTTTTCACCGACGACCATGACTGGTTCATATTTGTCAGGACAACATGCTGCTTCTGTTGCTCCATCATTTAAACTAAGTAAGACATTTTAATAAGTGACCAAATGGGATTATAATCTGACCTGAAGTCACATAAATCCTTGAAAACAGCTGAACTGACGTGTGAACCTGCATGTTGTTCTCCACAACGTTAACTAGACCTTCCATCCATTCATTCATTCATTCACTCATTAATTCATTCATTCCAGTCCCACAAAGACAGTTAAACCAGACCACAAACACACACAGAAGTGGTCCAATCACAGCTGTGTATCGCTTGGCCCCGCCCCCTCCATTATCCCACATGCTGCTGCAGGAAGTGAGGATGAGGAGATGAAGAAGAACAGATTAATAATGAAACTGAGAAATGGGGCTTTTATTTTATTCTATTGTACTCTACTGTACAATATCTAACTTTTTCTTACAATGTTTTTGGTTATGATAGTCAATTTAATGAGAAAACATATATATGTATATATATGTATGTATTTAACACACACACACACACACACACACACACACACACACACACACACACACACACACACACACGCACACACACATATATATCAGAATTATTTTTTTTTAGAGAAATAAATGATCTCTATTGTTTATTTATTTGAGGTTTGTTTTTATGTTATTGGGTTTATTTCTGTAATTATTACTAAATCTGGTGTTTTTTTAATTTGTTAGTTATATTCAATGTGAGTTAGTTAAAAACATTTGTTTTAATACATTTCTCCTTCAAAAACAAAAATGAAATTGACATTCCTGCTTTACAGTATTAGAGCCACAGACGTCTTCTTTCTCTCTCTTTTTAAATTTTTTATTTTGTAAAAGTCTTCAGATTCTTATTTAGCATGTTTTCTATATAACTACTGATATAAAACTTTTTTTTAAATTTACCTACGTTTATTCATTCATTTATTTAAATCTTTATAAAGCATTTCAGTCTGTTTTAACACCTCATCTCTATTATGTTAAATTCCTAAATTATTCACTAACTACATGATATTTCAATGAGGCTCATAGTTACTTTGCTTTGTCAAGGTTATTTTGATTTATTTAATTCAACATAGAGTTTAAATAAATAATTCAATGTATTTCAGTTTATTTAATCGCACATCGCTCCTCCTGGATGCTCCAGAGAAAATTCATTAAATTCACATTTACAGTTCATAATTATATTGTTTTATTATGAGACTACTTTATTTTCCTTTCGTCCTTTTATGTTTATAAGGTTGTTTTTTTTATTATAGATTTAACTTCTGCTGCCAAATCAAAAAGTAAAAAATTATATTTCAATTTGCTTGTTGTTATTTGTTTATTTAATTTATTTTAATACACACTGTTCATTTGAGGATCCATAAAATCCTCTTTTAATCTTAATTATGAAAATAAATTCAAAGGTGCTTCAGTTCAATTTAGCACTTGTTTTCTATTATGGGACTCCAATCCATATTTATATTTAATTTAAATATTATATTATGTATATATGTACGTATACATTATGTATAAAATCATACATACATGATGTTTATATAAATATAAAGGTATTTGCTTAATTTTGCACTCATGGTCGATTTATCATCCATATTTAGATTTAATTTTATTATTATATTTATTTAAATTCCCTATTATTCTTATTTCTATAGCAGCCTCTTAAAAAATGACCATATGTAGTTTTTCCCGCTTAATTTGAATTTATTCCACGTGGTTCTTTCGGTGCTCCGTAGAAGCGGATCTAAAAAAGTAGTCATGATATTTTGTGCTCATTTCATTTGTTCTCCATTGTGAGTCCCGACGCCTGTTGAGATGAAACTAGATGAGTGTGAGTGTGACTGGCTCTGAGCGCCGCAGCACAGCTTCCTCTCCCCGGGTTGCCCATTATGCCGCGGCCTCCCAGAATGCACCACACACCGGGCGGCTGCTTCGCCCCCTCCGACGCCGCGCCGCAGACCCTCGTCACGATATTGTTCTGCGTCGGGGATGTAGATTGTTCGTTTATGAGAGGCTGTGACACCAACAGGAGGCTAATTCCTCCTGTCACTTTGTGAAGCCAATAATCTGATCACACTGTGTTTTCCTGTAAAACTGTGGTGAGCTCACGAGGAGCACAGACCCCCGCCCCCCCGACCCCCCGACCCAGCAGAAACACAACCGATCAGCTGGTCAGAATAACTCCTCACATTTATAGCAGCTTCTGTTTTCAGCTTCTATCAGAGAAAAAAGGCAGGCGAAGGAAGGAAAACCCAGTTTTCCGAGGCTGGCGGTGGACCGGGGTGCCGACCGTCGCGGGGATTTCACAGGACAAACAAAAGTCGTCTCTGTTTGGACGAAGCCGGCAGTGTGTATAGGAAAAAGGTAATTATGTTGGCAGAAGGGATCCGTGTGGTCGCTGACCTCTGCAGAGATGCTTCATCATTGTCCTTTTACGACCTTAAAAAGCAATTTCATCTGACTCACAACGGAGGCTTCCGGAAGGATCTCCAGCCGGAGAGCCGAGCAGAGCCGAGCCGAGCCGAGCCGAGCCGAGCCGAGCCGAGCCGAGCAGAGCAGAGCAGAGCAGAGCAGAGCAGAGCCGAGCAGAGCAGACCAGAGCAGAGCAGAGCCGAGCAGAGCCGAGCAGAGCAGAGCAGGATCTGTTCCTGGAGCTAAAAGCTTCTGAACGTCTGATTCATCACACTCTTCTGTGGTTTAGAGAAAAACTCCGACACACAGACTGAAGCCCTGAGATTCATGATCGAGACTCTGTTTACACAACAATGGCGGTCAGAACTGCTGAGACAGCAACGGCTTTCAAGGTGGAACTTTTTGAAAATGTCTCAGTGTAAACAGCTGAAGTGATGCTCCTGCTACCGAGAACCCCGTAAAGGAATTTCACTCTGGGTTTTATAACGTATTTCTATTTTATTCTATTCTACCAAAGCTTGAGTAACTATTTCCTCTGCACATGCTCAGTAAAGACAATCACTCCATATTCTCCTGGGACTTGATACTTTTATTTTGACAGTCACAGTAATAACGATCCAACTTGGTACTTTTATTTTGACAGTCACCGTAATACTAACCAAGGTAGAGAAGCTAATTGGTTTACAATTGTTGTTCTGGTGCACAGTTATTAAATAACTCATCATATAACTAATTTATATGTTTATTTAATAAGATATTGGAAGTGAAAAAGGGGATCGGTCCACCGCTCCGTGTTCTCCCAGTGTTAATGTTCAGAACCGATTGTTCTTTGCTGCATGTGTGTGTGTGTGTGTGTGTGTGTGTGTGTGTGTGTGTGTGTGTGTGTGTGTGTGTGTGTGTGTGTGTGTGTGTGTGTGTGTGTGTGTGTGTGTGTGTGTGTGTGTGTGTGTGTGTGTGTGTGTGTGTGTGTGTGCTTTCATTACAACAAACAAACAACAGCACCCACTAGTGGTCCAACATGCTGACTACAGCATTTCTGCCATTGCCGTGTGAACGTGAACATTTCCTGAAACAGAAACACGAAAACGATTTAAAACAAAACTCTTTACACAAAGTAAGATGATTTAGAAGAAATGTGACTCTTCGCCCCTGATTCCCAAACTGTGGCCTTTTGCTGAAGTTGCTGAAATGTTCAATAACATCAGTTTTACAATTTATTTATTTATTTTTTATTCCGTACAAATACAGTTACATTAGTTTTTGGTTTATTTTCTTGAAGTCAGCTTCCCATTGGGAGGTGTTACGTCCAAAGGATCTACACTACACTGAGTGTGAATGAGAAACCGACTTCAACTGGACCGAGGCGATAAACGTTTATTTTTTTGTGACTTTCAGCCCCTCCCATCCAGCTTTGAGTCACTTTAATAACAGCGCCATGATTTTCTTTGTTTTTTAAAAAGATAGTTCTTTGCACTTTCTTGCTTTAACCCAATTTTGAGGGAATTTCCTCTTTTGACCAGATTGTTGATCCCCGGGCGGCTCGAAAACCAGAAGATCTTTGAGAATGAGCCGGGTTAGTCTGCAGGAATATTCTGCTGAGAATATTTCAAACGGACTGGAGGCAGAACAACGTTCGAAAAGAACCACTGAAGCCGTCACATCTTTTCCTGGAAATCTTCAGTGGTTCTTCCTGTTTGAACGGAGTTATTGAGGCTCAAAGCTCCGAACACGTTCAGATCCTGATCGACAGCTTCTTCTGATGCAGCCGGGAAATTCAACTCAAGCAACATGAAGAAGACTTGACGCTTCTCACGTCGCCTCCTTTACCAACAGTCAGGAGGAAGTTCAGACCAAAGACTTTCTGATAAACTACACCTGAAGTACAGGAAGCAGCTCCTCCAGTTCTTCTCGTCAGTCTGAAAATCCTTTGTTTTGATTTTTAGAAAAGCTTAACCTCAACATTTCAGAGAAACTCAACATGAAGCTGCTTTGAACGTCTGAACAATATTAACCGCCGGCTGCAGCCTGAAGCCTGAAGCCTTGATACAGCCCCAAACGTAACAACCACCCAAAATAACAACAACCCAACATGTAACAACCCTCCAACATGTAACAACCCTCCAACATGTAACAACCACCCAAATGTAACAACCACCCAAAATAACAACAACCCAACATGTAACAACCACCCAACATGTAACAACCACCCAACATGTAACAACCACCCAACATGTAACAACCACCCAAATGTAACAACCACCCCAATATGTAACAACCACCCCAATATGTAACAACCACCCAAAATAACAACCCTCCAACATGTAACAACCACCCAAATGTAACAACCACCCCAATATGTAACAACCACCCAAAATAACAACCCTCCAACATGTAACAACCACCCAAATGTAACAACCACCCAAATGTAACAACCACCCAACATGGAACAACCCCCCAACATGTAACAACCACCCAAAATAACAACCCTCCAACATGTAACAACCACCCAAATGTAACAACCACCCAAATGTAACAACCACCCAATATGTAACAACCACCCAATATGTAACAACCACCCAAATGTAACAACCACCCAAAATAACAACCACCCAAAATAACAACCACCCAACATGTAACAACCACCCAAAATAACAACCACCCAAAATAACAACCACCCAACATGTAACAACCACCCAAATGTAACAACCACCCAAAATAACAACCACCCAAAATAACAACCCCCCAACATGTAACAACAACCCAAAATAACAACCACCCAAATGTAACAACCCCCCAACATGTAACAACCACCCAACATGTAACAACCACCCAAATGTAATAACCACCCAACATGTAACAACCACCCAACATGCAACAACCACCCAAAATAACAACCACTCAACATGTAACAACCACCCAAATGTAACAACCCCCCAACATGTAACAACCACCCAACATGTAACAACCACCCAACATGTAACAACCACCCAAATGTAATAACCACCCAACATGTAACAACCACCCAACATGCAACAACCACCCAAATGTAACAACCACTCAACATGCAACAACCACCCAAATGTAACAACCACTCAACATGTAACAACCACCCAAATGTAACAACCCCCCAACATGTAACAACCACCCAACATGTAACAACCACCCAACATGTAACAACCACCCAAATGTAACAACCACTCAACATGTAACAACCACCCAAATGTAACAACCACTCAACATGTAACAACCACCCAAATGTAACAACCCCCCAACATGTAACAACCACCCAACATGTAACAACCACCCAACATGCAACAACCACCCAAATGTAACAACCACTCAACATGCAACAACCACCCAAATGTAACAACCACTCAACATGTAACAACCACCCAACATGTAACAACCACCTAAAATGTGATACCATATAATGTAATAAAAGTGTTGAGCCCGAAATGTAATTAAATGTTATTAAATAAAACTCAAAATGTAATAATAACTGGATGGATGGATGGATGGATGGATGGATGGATGGATGGATGGATGGATGGATGGATGGATGGATGGATCCTGGTGTTCTTCAGACTCTCCCAGCAGCAGCAGGTCAGTCTTGTCAGCAGGTGGATTTCCTCCAGACTTCCCTCAGATTCTGTTTTCTAACGTCTCATTTTAAGGCGCCACAGGAGCAGATTGACCCATCAGGGTGGATTTTACTGCCCCGGGGCTGTTTGTGCTCTGATTACAGCGGAGACACCAGGAGTTCCCCGACACCCATTACAGGAATTATGTTGGCGTGAAGACGACATGTGGTGACAACAGGCGGCCATGTTTATCCTCCACAGTCGTCCTAACGAGAGACGCTGGTGACACCAGAGTGTGGCGCGCCGCTCCGCCTGCTAAACCATGTAAAGTGTGTGTTGACGCCGGCCGCATGTTTATCCAAACTCAGGATGATGGAGGAGACGGAGGAGGAGGAGCCAGCGGCGGCGCTGCTCAGGGGTCTTCCATCAACACCAGTGTCACAACGCATTCCACTCACAATTACCCAGGATTACTTTTTAACACACCAGGATTTTATTAACCAGCAGCCACATAACAGATGCTGTCAGTCACAGACAAGTTTTTCTTTCCCCGAGTCGACTGACCACAAATCCTGACCAACCATCAGTACTCCATTACAGTTACTGGGTACTCCTTAAAAACAGAGTTCTTGAAATAAGCAGAGTATTCAGTAGAGTAACTGATTCTACTTAGTTAAGATCACAGTTACTGGTCAATAAAATTATTCTCGGTACTTAATAATAACAATTATCAACATTTATGTTACCGTTGCTTATTTCAAAGGTATTAGAGCAACTTGAAACTGATTATTTAGAAGGAAACTTCTGATACTTTTACCAACGTTTGGCAAAAACTACTCAGCCGAAGTGAATGAAATCTTCAGGGATGATTTGTCGTCATCCACGGACCAACCCATTAGATTTTGGGACGTTAACGGTTAAACATTTATGAATAAATCCCAAAAAAACTGAAAAAATGTCCCAAAGTGGATGAGAGAGGCGCCTCACGGAGGAGACCAGCATCTGTTGCCATGGAGACGCTCCCTGCTCAGTGTTTCACAGTGATGTAGCTACCTGACAGGCTAGTTAGCATCGATATGAGCTAACGGCTATCATGCTAGTGATGCTAACTCAGTTCCGCAAACAAATGTGGCGTTGGCAAAAATCTTCGCTCTACCGAGTGTAGCTCTAGTGGCTTCTTTGGAAAGTGTTGCTACTTTACTGAATTCCTCCTGTAAACAGGAGTTTAGTGAAACAGTGAAGTCGTTCAGGCTGCAGGACACAAAACTAACAGACCTCCAGATACTTAACTGGAACTTTCTCCTGGGATACTTTTATTCTGACAATCACCGTGATACCAATCCAACTTGGTAGTTTTATTTTGACAGTCACCATATTAACAATCCAACTTGGTGGTTTTATTTTGACAGTCACCATATTAACAATCCAACTTGGTGGTTTTATTTTGACAGTCACCATATTAACAATCCAACTTGGTGGTTTTATTTTGACAGACACCATATTAACAATCCAACTTGGTGGTCTGACCACTAGAATGTTCGTGTTCTCAT
>NC_137635.1:54772337-54847337 GCF_963383615.2 Lipophrys pholis
GAAGTTACACTGGAGCCTGAGAGTATTTATGTTTAAGATTTATTTATTTTTATTATTGTATTTGTACTTTTTAAGGACTTATTTTCACCCCAACCAGCCAAAGACACTTTGAAGTGGAATTGGTTTTACTGAGTACTGTTTATGTTGTAGTATTTTATACTTTATATGTTAGTCAAACTGATTCACTGGGTTTCATTTTTATTTTTTTGCCACAAAATGCAGGTGAAGTAGTTTAAGTTAAGATAAATAAGAGAAACAAGGCTGCAGAGTGTAATTTGGGTTTTTGTTGTTCTGACTGAATAAAGTTTAAATAAGTTCTTAAGTCGTTCTGAGAAGTATTTTGATTCAATAAGTGAGTTTTACAATAATTTCTAGGTAAACGAAGCTTCTGCCAATAGTGCTATTGAGTATCTTTGCAATAGTAATGTAAGTATCGGATCGGGAAAGTATCGGTATCGGCCGATACTCAATTCTGAAAAATCGGATCGGTATCGGGGCAAAAAAAGTGTGACCGGGACGTCCCTGATATATATATTATAATGTGGAGGGAAATGCTTTGAGTACACGCTCAGCACCGCAACAAGTTTTTATAGGATGGAAAAATACAAATTTAAACATTTGAATTTAAAACACATATAAGGAAATTGGCAAATGACAATATTAATGATGATAAAAGAAATTAAGGCCACGAAAGATAAAAGATAAATAAAATATATCTTCTATTGCATATAGATCTATAAATATAGATTCTATTTTGTTCTATTCTATTAGGATGTAAAAACATGAACCATTGTGCATTTATAAACTCTGAACTGAAGCTCCTGTGACGCTTTCGTAGATTTGCGTCTCACTTGCAGAGAATCTGATTAAAATAGTGTCATTAATCTAGAAATGAGTGTTTGAGGGTTTAAACTCTGCAGGAGCTCCTCAACACACTCAGACCTTTACGTGTTTCATCTGCGAGCGCTGGAGGAGGATTCGTCTATTTCGGGGTTTTATTTTTATTTATAATTTAAATGTTAACGAGGCCACAGAAGAAGAGAAAACATCAGACCGGCTTCTTATCGCCGCCGTCTTTCTTTCCTCCATCAAACGAAGGTTAATCTCAACGTGCCGCTAAAAACCTTCTCCCTCGCTCTTATTAAAGCCGCCACAGACCCACGCCACTTTAAAAGTTGGAGCTCCGGCTCGGCTGTCGTGATGTGTTAGAGGTGAGGAGTGTGTGTGTGTGTGTGTGTGTGTGTGTGTGTGTGTGTGTGTGTGTGTGTGTGTGTGTGTGTGTGTGTGTGTGTGTGTGTGTGTGTCCCAACCCCCCCCAACCCAAACACACACTCTCTGATCCCACATGTGAAAGAGGCTAAATCCAGGCCCGGCGGCCATCTTTGAGCCTGAATCGGCTCCGAGACGCTTCCCGACTCCATCAAACGATCCGACGGCACAAAACAGAAGAAAGAGCAGCACAAACAGCGTCAGGCGGTTTCTTACCAGAAAAACTCTCAACCAGACAAGTAACCTTAAAGACTTTTACAACGTTTTTGTTGGATTTTTCTGCCGAAACCGACATAACTTTTGAAATAAAACTTGAAACTGTGACAACAAATTACCATTATGGCCACAAATGACAGTTCCAGGGCTGTATTATAGTATTTTTTGGACACAAAGTACTATTTCATGATTTGATTTTGAAGAAGATTTAAAGTCAAATTGATTGAATCAACTTTCACAAGGTTTTCAACTGAATGTAAGATGGTTGCTTCCTAACGCCTTTGATTCTTTCTGTTGGACTGTTTTGTTTTTTAGGGATTTTAATTGGGATTTTATAGTGTCGAACCTTAAAGTATTTTATTTACTGTTGAGTTTTAAGACGTTTTTGGACAGATAGTGGAGTTTAAAACCGAACCTTTCAGACAGTTGTGCCTCCATTTTGTTTTCTGGTAGTTTTTCTGGTCTTCGATGGGTTCCTGGACCAGATTAGAGGTTTTCTGGTAGTTTTTCTGGTCTTCGATGGGTTCCTGGACCAGATTAGAGGTTTTCTGGGTTTTGGACGGTTGAAGTTTCTCCTTCACTGAATTATTCTCAGTTTTATTGTTTATATTTTTGAATCTTCACACTTTAATAATGAACAGTTTGGTTGAGTTGGTTTGGATTCCTGTGGATCACAGCTACATTACTTTCACCAATCAAAGTTGGACCGAAGGTTTTTGAGTATTTATTATTTATTGGTATATATTTTACCAACTTTTTGTAAAAACCTTCACCGCAATTGTGTGAAACGTTCAGAGATGATTTGTCCCTATTAGGGTTGTTCGGTATACCGGTACTGTATTGGTATTGCGGTACTGATGCCTTTAAAACGATACTACACTGGGCCCGGCTGGTACCGGTATCTCTTGTTTTGCACTCCGGTTTCCGAGGTGTGAAAAAAACGGCGGAGGCGGGGTGAACGTGTTCCGCGGGGTGAACGTGTGCCGCGCGGGGTGAACGTGTGCGCGGGGTGAACGTGTGTCGCGTGGTGAACGTGTGCACGGGGTGAACGTGTGCGCGGGGTGAACGTGTGTAGCGGGGTGAACGTGTGCCGCGCGGGGTGAACGTGTGCAGCGGGGTGAACGTGTGCCGCGCGGGGTGAACGTGTGCAGCGGGGTGAACGTGTGCCGCGCGGGGTGAACGTGTGCGCGGGGTGAACGTGTGTCGCGTGGTGAACGTGTGCCGCGGGGTGAATGTGTGCCGCGCGGGGTGAACGTGTGCGCGGGGTGAACGTGTGCCGCGCGGGGTGAACGTGTGCGCGGGGTGAACGTGTACCGCGGGGTGAACGTGTGCGCGGGGTGAACGTGTGCCGCGGCGTGAACGTGTGCGCGGGGTGAACGTGTGCCGCGCGGGGTGAACGTGTGCCGCGCGGGGTGAACGTGTTCCGCGGCGTGAACGTGTGCGCGGGGTGAACGTGTTCCGCGGGGTGAACATGTGCCGCGCGGTGAACGTGTGCAGCGCGGTGAACGTGTGCAGCGGGGTGAACGTGTTCCGCGCGGGGTGAACGTGTACCGCGCGGGGTGAACGTGTGCAGCGCGGTGAACGTGTGCAGCGGGGTGAACGTGTGCCGCGCGCTCCAGCGCTCCGACACGAGAGCCGCAACTGAATAAGTGCTTCATACTCTACCTTATTTACCAACAACATTCTTGGACACAACTTCAAGATAAAAGTCAAAACAACAGATTTTCAAAACAATCTTCTCCCAACCGAGCTTTTACTTTGAAAAGAATACCGGATGCGCATGAGGAAAGGACATGGCGGGTGGGAGAGTGAACATGTGTAACTGACTCAAACGACCCGTGGAAACTCTGTAAGAAGAAATGGAGTGCATCACTAACAGAGACGTAAAAAACAAGAGTCTGGAGAAAGAGAGGAATGAGAGAGAGAGAGAGAGAGAGAGAGAGAGAGAGAGAGAGAGAGAGAGAGAGAGAGGAAACAATGGCTGCTGCTCCAACCACAAGGCTGCAACCGTGTTCTCTTTTTATTTGAAAAGTATTGAAATACATGGTGGTATCGGTATCGATACCAAAATGTTGGTATCGGTATCGACACTAGTCCCTATCTGAGAACGGTTCCATAAATGTGAGAGCGATTGGGTCAAAGGTCAAGGTCTCGGTCACGAAAGGGTTAAAAAGGTGTTTTCATCATAACGAGGTCAATTTTAATGTGATTGTTGTCAAACCAACGGCAAAATGTTTAGTTCTCAATTGCCAATCCTCTGATACGTCACATGATGCAGTGACATCATTAACCTGGTTAGTGGTTGGGGGTCAAAGGTCGGGGGGGGGGGGGGGTGACACAGAAATGGGGAAATGTGTGAACATCAGAGTGAAACAGTGACAACATGAAGCTATTCAAACGACCGGGACAGATGATGGAAGCAGTGGAGTGGTGGATCGAATAACCTTGTAATCCATTGGTTTCCATGGTGACGGCGTTGGCGAAGGACTGCACTCTACCGAGTGTAGTTCTAGTTAGATTTACTTTGTTAAAATTCACCATTGTACATAGTGACCCGGCTGAGGAATGAAGGATTTCCTGAGAGTGTTTTCTCTTCCTGCAGGTTTCTCTGTATTGTCTTGGGATGAATTCATGAAGGACTCGTCCAGCCCGACGGGAAACGGGCCAACAGCAGGAAAACATTAGGAAACGCACACTGGAGTGTTTAGTTGACGTGACGGTTTGTGTTCAGTGAAGACGGATAAATAAGGTCTGGTAATAAACAGGACTGTGTGTCCGCTGACCGTGAGCTGGAGCAGCTTCACATTCAGACCTCCTCTGTAATTATCGGCTCTATTATGAACTGATGAACGCGAAGCTTGAAAAGCTTCTGCAGCTTCTGCTTTAAATTAACGTGTCTTATTTAGGGCAAATAATGAATCTGGTGAAGAGTAACTTTAAAGTATCAAGCTTTTATCTCTTAATGTTTAATTTACTCGTCATAAATGACATAATTCATTCATATTATGCTGAAGCCTGTAGTTTGAAAATGGTTTTTAATTTGAAATAAAGTAGGTTAATCATTAAAAACTTGATTAATAATAAAACTACAATTATGACTAGATTGAAGACTAAAGTCTTGTTTACACTACATTTCAACTGAAAACACGTGTTCGTTTCCACGGATACGGCAGAATGTCTGAAAATGATGTGGTTATCACGGTGACTGTCAAAATAAAAGTACCAAGTCCAGGAGAACATGGACTGACACCACGGAGGAGACTTTGTTCTGATTGGCTCTACTGAGCATGTGCAGAACAAGCTGCGGTAGCAGCATCTAATCGTAAATATTTTCTAAAAGTTCCACCCCGTGAAAAACTGTTTCTAGTGGCTCCAGACACCGTTGAAACCGTTGCCATGGAAACGGACCCCGAGAGTCGGTTCCTCCTCTGATTCGGTGGCGACTGACACAGTTTCATCTCCTGAGAACAGGATGTCAGACAAAGCAGCTTTTCTGCTGCTGTTACAGATGAATTAGCTACGCTGCAGGCCTCCCCCTTCCTCCCCCAGCCCCCCCCTCCTCCCCCCTTCCTCCTCCTCCTCCTCCCCCCTTCCTCCTCCTCCTCCCTCTCCCCCCTCCTCCCCCTGCCCTTCTCCTCCTCCCCCTCCTCCCCCCCTACCTTCCCCCCCCCCCCACCTCCTCCCCCCTCCTCCTCCTCTCTTCTGACGACGTCTCTCCAGCCTGAAGCCCCTCAGACCTCCATCTCCTCCAGAGATAACTCACCTCCTCCTCCCACCCCCCTACCTCCCCCCTTCCTCCTCCTCCCCCCCCCCACCTCCTCCTCCTCCCCCGCCTTCCTCCTCTTCCACCTCCTCCCCTCTACCTCCTCCTCCCCCTCCCCCTACCTTCTCCTCTTCCTCCTCCCCCCTTCCTCCTCCTCTCCAGGAGATAACTCACCTCCTCCTCCCACCCCCTACCTCCTCCTCCTCCTCCCTCCCCCCTCCTCCCCGCTTCCTCCTCCTCTCCAGAGATAACTCACCTCCTCCTCCCACCCCCCCCTACCTCCTCCTCCTTTCTCCCCCTCCTCCCCCCTTCCTCCTCCTCTCCAGAGATAACTCACCTCCTCCTCCTCCCCCTCCTCCCCCCCTTCCTCCTCCTCTCCAGAGATAACTCACCTCCTCCTCCCACCCCCTACCTCCTCCTCCTCCTCCTCCTCCTCCTCCCCCCCTTCCTCCTCCTCTCCAGAGATAACTCACCTCCTCCTCCTCCTCCTCCTCCTCCTCCCCCCCTTCCTCCTCCTCTCCAGAGATAACTCACCTCCTCCTCCTCCTCCTCCTCCTCCTCCTCCTCCTCCTCCTCCTCCTCCTCCTCCTCCTCCTCCTCCCCCCCTTCCTCCTCCTCTCCAGAGATAACTCACCTCCTCCTTTCCTCGTTCAGTGCCTTGCTGTTGTAGTGACGGGTGGAGGTCGGATCAGGGTGGAGCGCAGCTCCTTCCTGAGACTCGGTGTTCAGCAGCCGATAACTCCTGCAGCTAATAAGTGTTTCAATAAAACCCCCGAACATCTGATGTGACTTCGAGCTGCTGGAGACGAGCCGGGCGGCAGACGCTCTGGAAAAAAACTCAACAAAAACCTGCTTCATGTAGAAACAGGGAACCTAACATGACTACTCTGACTTTTATTTTGTAGTAGTAGTAGTATTTGCTGTGATTCTGATCTTTGTCATTTTTTTCAGTGTAACATCTTTACTGCACTTTTTGCACTAGTATGAAGTTTATTGTTACTTCACTTGCAGTATCACTTTACTGTGTACTTTTTACAGTGTGTTAAAATTACAACTTTTTTTTATTTTAATTGTATTTACCGTGAGTTTACTGCCATATTTTTACAGTATAAAGACTTTATGATTTATTTAAAATCCATTTTTACTGAACTTTTACAGCGACTCAATCATTACTGTGATTTTTATTCTGAAATTATGATTTTCTTGCACTATCGTAAACTTTACTTTGTGGTGTCACATTTAGTGCGATTACACAGTACTATTTTGTTAACTGTGATTGTTTAGCAAATATATTCTTAAATCTGATATTTTCATAGTAGTGGGACGTTTAACGGAATCAAAACTCGCTGATTGGGTTTTTGGTGTTTTTTTAACAGTACTCTAAGAATTCCTGTACATTTTTCAATGATAATACTGATAATTCTATTTTCAGGATGGTTTTCCAGTACCAAACAGTAACTCACTGTGCAGTAGTGTATTTTAAAAGCATTTTGTACAGTACATAAACTCCCCGGGGACACACATAATCACCTCTCTCCCATTTTATTTATTTACGTGTTCTGAATGTTTGCGGATGCCACAAAATCCAAAATGGCGGAGTCTGCCGGCAGCGATGAAGTGAATGTAAATATGGCAGAAAGCGTCTTCATCACTCAGAGTTTTTATTACCTGCATGTGACAGAGGGAGGAACGCCGTGTTCTCCTGGCTCGGTTCCACCGCGTTTGGCTCCATTTAAGCAAACAAACATGTGTTTCCCTGAGTTGACTAATTACTGCGGCGGCGGCGGCGGCGGCGGCGGCGGCGTTTGGTCGGCGTTAACCTCGGAGGAGGTCCAGACTAAATCATCTGCACATGGGGAGCGAGGCGGGCCGCTGATTTACGGCGGCACTGTCTGCTGTGATAACTGCATTTCATACATCATTTTTCACTCGTTAACGAATGAAAAGGCCCTGAAACGTCGTCTGGAGGCTGCAGACGAGCGTTTGTTGGACTTATTAACGGCAAATTAGGAAAGAAAAGAAAAAAAAGCGTCTCGCTTTGACTCAAGCGAATTCATTTTTTTTACGTTATTTATTCTCTGATACTTCATGTGAAATCTTTTATGTTTATGGCTTGAATGACAGTAAAGAAGTAACCGTCTCTTATTTTGAAGAGATGGCTTTTAGTTTGAAAAGCAGAGTCCTACCATTCTTCCTGTTTTTTGTGAAAGTTTGGTTGTTTTGAAATGTGCTTTAAAATATCTGATGGTAATAATCGGTGTGAGCTGCTGCTTTTAGCTGCATGAGACTTTATTTTATTATTTTATATAGTTTTCTTTTTCATTTGTATTTGATTTGCCTCATTAAATTAAAAAGCACTTTTATTTGAGACAGATTTTTTAAATGAGGGACGTCAAACTCATTTTAGCTCAGGGGCCACATACAGCACAATAAAAATAGAGGCCATCTTAACCTTTAAATATAAACGTTGACAATTTTCTCTGTTGGATTAAAGTTGTTTTTTTTGTTTTTTTTGCAATTGACTTTACAGAAATAACATACAACTTGAGATGATTTTCATTACGTTTGTCAATTTTATCATGAAATTGTAAAAATATTTAAAAAGTAAATAAATAAATACATTAAAATAAAATAAGGTTAGAGTTATACGAGATGAAAATGTAGATATTTTTGCAAAAATCAAACAATAACAGGAGAAAATTAATCTAATTTCAGTGAAATGAACAAAAACAACCTGTTGCATTCTGGGACTTTTTCTAAACTCCCCCGACATCGCGGCTCTGAGGCGGTTTGATAAGAACCAGGAAGCTTCATGGCAGCATGACGAGATCTCAGCTCGGCTCTCGGTGTCCAGGCCAAACTAAAGAACCTTGTTCTGGTCGATCGGAACAGGTCGGTTCTGGTCCAACACCTTCTGGTTGTGGCTTCATGTTATTGTGACTTATAGTCTGGAAAATACGGTAATTATAAAAACTTTGAGTTTCTGATTCTGATTCTCAGGTTGCAGTTCACACCCACTTACCTGGATTTGTTTGGATTAACTTAACCTAACTTAACCTAACTTAACCTAACTTAACCTAACTTAACCTAACCTAACTAAACCTAACCTAACTAAACCTAACCTAACTTAACCTAACTTAACCTAACCTAACTTAACCTAACCTAACTTAACCTAACCTAACTAAACCTAACCGAACTTAACCTACATGTCTGAATTCTGAACTAATTTCTACTCTGATTTGTTTTAGTTAATAAAACTCTGGTTTCTTTTACCTTCGGTTTGATCAAAATTCTCTTTCTCATTAGTTTATTATTATTTTTAGTTTATGAAACTGTTCAGAGCTGCTTGAGGTTAGTTCTGGTTTTGGATCTGAACCAGCTTGTTACTGAGCTCGTGTCGTCAGTTGAACTTTGGTTTGTATAGACGGAGGTTCACCTGGTTGCCACCTGGTTGCCACCTGGTTGCCACCTGGTTGCCACCTGGTTGCCACCTGGTTGCCACCTGGTTGCCACCTGGTTGCCACCTGGTTGCCACCTGGTTGCCACCTTCCACGTTGGTTCCTCAGACTAGTTTCAGACTTGCAGACTCAGTCCAGCTCACACAGACACAGCAGATTCTGAATGCAGCTCCTATGATCCAATATTCAAATGGAGGAAAATCAAGGAGGAGCTAGAAACTTAGAATACTGAAGGATTCTGGAGCGACCAGACCAGGAGGAGGAGAACAGGAGGAGGAGGAGAACAGGAGGAGGAGAAGAACAGGAGGAGGAGAACAGGAGGAGGAGGAGGAGGAGGAGGAGAACAGGAGGAGGAGGAGGAGAACAGGAGAACAGGAGGAGGAGGTGAACAGGAGGAGGAGGAGAACAGGAGAACAGGAGGAGGAGGAGAACAGGAGGAGGAGGAGGAGGAGGAGAACAGGAGAACAGGAGGAGGAGGAGAACAGGAGGAACAGGAGGAGGAGGAGGAGGAGGAGGAGGAGGAGGAGGAGGAGGAGGAGGTGAAGTTTAAAGGTTATTATGGCTATTTTACCCACTGAAGATGGAATCGTGCTGCATTCGACTCCTGATCTTTCTTCAGACTGACTTGGTGTTCCGTGTTCCGTTCAGAGCAGGTTGTGGGTCGGTTCCGTTCCGTTCCTCTCTGGGTTTTTATATTTTTTCCAGAATGTGACTTTCTGCCCTGATCGTTGGTGCTGTGCTCCTCCGACGGGCCCACAGGTCCTCTGCCGGCGGCGGCCCTGCTGGGAGCCTGCACAGACACATTAGCAGCCCTAATCCTCTTATTTCCTCTCTCCTTTGAGGAAATTTGTCTTCGCTCTCGACCTCATCAGAGGAGGTAATAATTCTGCCCTGCACATCGTCTGGCAGGCGCTCGTGAGCTCGCACCTCATTTGGCGGGGGGCTTCGGTGAACCTCCGGGTCCGCGGGAACACAAATAACAAACACATGCTGCCGAAAATACCAAGCCTCCCTCTTCCACGTGCTCGACTGCGCTGGAGGTTCAATCAGCGGCTTTTTTTTGTTGTTTTTTTTTAAAAAAGAGAAACATCTCGCTGACAGAGGACGCTTTGATGCTTTAGTCATACCCAAATGTGCTGCTTCTCTTCTCCCGCGCCTCGTCAAGGTTTCCCCTGCGCCTGCCGGAGAGACGCCGCCGCTACAAAGAGAATCGCAGATCAGCTCCAGCTTGACAGTAGATGAATGCCGCCGAGCACAAAGAGCCTAAATAGCGGCGCTGCTGCACCTTCACGCCCAGCGAGGTCCGTTTAGCATGCAGGAGAGCGTCGCGCACAGCGGCATGCTAGTTTTGCCGCCACCGGCCGGAAAACACGGCGAGGTTCAGCGTTCAGGGCATCGGGAGGGAAAACACTGATTCTATCTGCTCCACTTCTGTGTTTGTGGGACGTTTAGAGTGGAACTGAAACCGGGTTTGTCCTCAGAGCAGCTTCAGGCCTCTTCCTCTCAGTGTTTGGAACATTTCTCTGGGATTTCTGAGCTCGTTTCTGTCGTTTCTGTCGTTTCTGTCGTTTCTGTCGTTTCTGTCTGGGTTTTATCGGCTCGGTTCTTGTGTTTGGATTTGGCTTTAATGGGTTTTATGTTCAAACTGCTTCACTTCGGACCCTGTGGTGTCATGACTCCCAGTCCATGTTCTCCTGGGACTTGGTACTTTTTATTTTGAAAGTCACCGTAATAACAATCCAACGTGGCACTTTTATTTTGACAGTCGCCGTAATAACGATCCAACGTGGTCGCCTGTCCACTAGAACGTCCGTGTTGAAGGAATTGCAGATAATATGCTGACTCAGCAGAAACACTACTCTGTCAGAATAACAGAAAAGAAAAGACCAGGCCGTTGTCGGGGGCGGGGCCTCGGCCCAGAAGAAAAACTGGGATCCTGGAAATTCCCCCTGGTGGCCAGCGCTGCTCATTACATTTGGCTATATTTACTCTCTCTGTGTGGAAACATCGGGAGGAACCAGCTGGCGGAAGGTTCTAATAGTGTTCTCCTGTTGTTAACGTTTCTCTGCTGAATGTGTGTGTGCGTGTGTGGTTTCATTAGAAAAACTAACAACAGCACCCACTAGTGGATCAACGTGGAAACTTCATTGTTTACAGAGTTTCTGCCGTTTCCATGGAAACGGACATCGTTTTCAAAACGTTCAAAACTGTTTCTGAATGATTCTTTGTGTTTTCCTGGTTTGTGACTGGATTTGACCAGGATTGTTTTCAGTTTCTACCTGAACTTTATTTTGGAGCAGTTCTCAGAGGGTTTGTGGCTGTATTCCTCATACGTTTGGTTGACTAAGATATTTTGTGTATTTTCTTTTTTAGAGTTTCTAAATAGCTTTAGACTGTGGAGTGTTTAGACAGATTGTCTCTGACTGTATTTCTATCTGCAGATTTTTCTCTGCTTGCATCTCACTGGTTTCAGACAGAGTTTAAAATGGGTTGTAACTTATTTAGGAATAGTTTTCAGTCTCTTCTTGAACTGATCTTATTTTTTTTTATTGCTTTTGTTGGATTTCTGACTTCATTTCTTCTTTTCTGGGCTCCTTATGACCTCCCAAATACCTGCAGGCAGTTTCTGTACTTTTGTCCATTTCGTTGCATATTTCTCAAACTGTTTGACTTTGAAATGAATTCAAGTCCTTTTTTATTTTCTTTCTTTCACAGTGGGATTTCCCAGCATGCATCCTGATCCGAGGGGAGCCGGGTCGGCATTTTAGGCGTCAACTAGTACATTTAATAAGGGTTTAAAAATAGATTTCATCACTTCATCAAGTTCATAAGTTCATCTGCTTTGTTCCTCTTCTATTGTCCAACACAGTGTGTGTGTGTGTGTGTGTGTGTGTGTGTGTGTGTGTGTGTGTGTGTGTGTGTGTGTGTGTGTGTGTGTGTGTGTGTGTGTGTGTGTGTGTGTGTGTGTGTGTGTGTGTGTGTGTGTGTGTGTCACCAGCAGATGTTTCTGTGACTCGTCCAGGAGTATAAGTGCGTCGTTCCTCCAGTCGTCGGTGGTATTATTACACTCAGAAGATAATTAGACTTTAGTGGGTGGAAATCGTACAATTAGGTGATTGTGCCATCAAAACTATAAAAATAAATAAATAAATAAACCTATTTTCTTGAGTCGGTTCAACTCAAAGCTGCGTTTAACAGAAAAATCAGGTTTAACTGCGCAAAACTAATAAGATGAACTATTCTGGGAGAAATAACCTTAAACTGTGAGATTGAGTCAACGAGACTCTTCGGTTTACTGACGCGTCTCTTCCTTCGTCTCCGTTTGTCCTCATTTTAGATTAACAGCTTTTATGAATTGTGACCCGCTGGAGAAACACTGGGCTGCTTTTCATGCTTCATTCCCTGAAACATGAATTGAAGGATTGAGGATGAGATTAAAATGGCGTGTTCTCTGGTTCTGAGTTGAATTCAGACGATTCCTGAAGGAGAATCTGTTTTTCCTTCTACTTGTGTTGAACTTTAGTCGTCTCATGATGGAGTCTGAACAGACTGCTCTTTTCTGAATTTACTGAATTAAAACAAAAAAACTCCGGCTTTTTATTTTTCATGCTAAAGTTTGACTTTAGGTTTATTAGAATTCGATCTCATTGGTTTTTAAACTGTATGAACTCGTCTGTATTTTGGATAAACTGACAGATTAATTAGCAGAAGGTTTTCAGGCGGGTTCATTTCAGCTCAATGATTTTAGGACTGAATTTGATAAGAGATTTTTTTTATAATGAAGTGACTGAATTCTCAGGTTTTCGGGGGATGAAATTTGCCTGAGTGGTTTTACGAGCTGAATCCAACAGTTTGGTTTGTATTGGAATATTTGAAGAGAAGTTCTGGACGAAGCGGGAGTTCAACTGGTTTATGGTTTAAATCCAATAACAAAGGATTCTGGAGGTTAAAGCAGACCAGTGTCACTGTGAAACCACACACACACACACACACACACACACACACACACACACACACACACACACACACACACACACACACACACACACACACAAAATGACAGCGTGTGGGAGATGATGTCACGTTTCGTCTTTGAGGGGGAACTAAGCGAAGCAGTCGACGAGGAGAAGCAGCGCCTGCAGATCTTTAGAGACGCGGAGGCGACTGGAACGTGTGAAACAGGCTGCGGCGTTTTCAGGCCTCGTCACAGACGAGCCGCAGAGGAAGGAGGCGGCCAGCGTCATCAAATAGCCGGCGTGGAGAGAAATCTAGGCCAGGTCTGCGTTTACCTCCGTTTACCCCCGACAGGCACTGCAGAGGGATTCGGGGGGGGGGTTTGGGTGTGGGGGGGGGGGGGGGGGGGGGCTCCTGAAAAGGTAAAATTAGCATTGTTGTGATGTTAGCGGAGCTGCAGACGAGCCGCCGTCGATAAAATCTATTCCCCCTCTGTCACGCTTTAATCAGCCACATCAACAGTTTTAATCAAATCTGCTCGACTTCAATGAATTGTTCCCCTTCATGTGATTCACAAGGCCTCTGCCTCTCCTCCCTCTCCTCCATCCATCTCTCCTCCATCTCTCCATACCTCACTCATCCCTCACTCATTCCTCCTTCATCCCTCCTCCATTCCTCCTTCATCCCTCCTCCATTCCTCCTCCATCCCTCCTCCATCCCTCCTCCATCCCTCACTCATCCACAAATACACTTTGCACAGGCTGTGGATTGATGGTTTTGTTTCTGCCCACAAATGACAGAAAACTGGGAGGAGGAGGTGGAGGGAGAGGAGGAGGAGGAGGAAGGATGGAGGAGGAGGAAGGATGGAGGAGGAGAGAAGGAAAAAGAGGAAGTGGAGGAGGCAAAGAAGTGGTTAAGGAGGAGGAATAACGAAGGAAGGAGATGAAGAGGAGGAGGAGAAGTGAAGTGAAGGTCAGAGAAAGAGAAGAGGAATAAAGGGAGGAAGAAGAAATGAGTGGGCGATGAAGAGAGAGAGGTGGTGAAAGAAAGGAACAAAGAGAGGTAGAGAAGGAGAGGAGGAAGGAAGGAGGGAGGAGGAGAGACGTTTGGCTGCAGGAGAAAGCAGGAGCTCTTTTTTTCTTTCAGACGAGGATTAAAGTAATCCGACTCTGATGGGAAGAAAAGGAGAAATGTGACCGTCTGTGTGAAAACGATCCTCAAATCTCATTCAATTGAAAAGCCGGCTCATTTCTACGCTGGCCGTTCCACAATGAGGAAAACCTCTGAGGACAAAGGGCTCTATTAAGCACACGGCGTGTTTACCTGCTGCGTGTTGTTGTTTGTGTGCAGAGCAAACTGTGAACGCAGGCGAAGAATCAGCCGCAACACAACAATCCCTCAAGAGTCATGACGTCCAACATCAAGAGAATCGTCTTCTATTACGCTTTAAAAAGAACCCGTATGCCAGAAACTACAGGAAATACTGATTTCAACCTTCAGTTTTGGGCTCAAAAAGTTTATTTTCAATAAATACTGAAGCAAAAACAGGATTTTCTCTCTGCTGGAAGAAACGCGGTTCTTTTAGGACGAAGTCGTTTTGAGTCACGGAGGTTCAGAAGACTTTGTGCTCAATGTGGGAATGGATGTTAGACCAGCCAATGTAAATCTTCTCACTGATGTTATGTAATATTAATATGAAGCTACCGAGGGACTGCAACGTTACACCCAGTCGCTTCTGGCGGGTTTTAATCAGAGGGAAGCAAATGTCAGAAGTTCAACAGAAACAGTTTGGAATTGTTCAGACTGACTCGGAGTTCAAGTCAAGATCTGGTAGTTGCTTTGAGTGTTTCTTCTGGATTGATCCTAATCTGCACCGTCAGACAACAGCAGGATCTATACATGTAATTCAATACACAGCTGAACAATAACACCTGGTTATGTACCTGTTTAATCCCAGAATAACACCTGGTTATGTACCTGTTCAATCCCAGAATAACACCTGGTTATGTACCTGTTCAATCCCAGAATAACACCTGGTTATGTACCTGTTTAATCCCAGAATAACACCTGGTTATGTACCTGTTTAATCCCAGAATAACACCTGGTTATGTACCTGTTTAATCCCAGAATAACACCTGGTTATTTACCTGTTTAATCCCAGAATAACACCATTGTTATGTACCTGTTCAATCCCAGAATAACACCTGGTTATGTACCTGTTCAATCCCAGAATAACACCTGGTTATTTACCTGTTTAATCCCAGAATAACACCATTGTTATGTACCTGTTCAATCCCAGAATAACACCTGGTTATGTACCTGTTTAATCCCAGAATAACACCTGTTTATTTACCTGTTTAATCCCAGAATAACACCATTGTTATGTACCTGTTCAATCCAAGAATAACACCTGATTATGTATCTGTTCAATCCCAGAATAACACCTGGTTATGTACCTGTTTAATCCCAGAATAACACCTGGTTATGTACCTGTTTAATCCCAGAATAACACCTGCTTATGTACCTGTTTAATCCCAGAATAACACCTGTTTATGTACCTGTTCAATCCCAGAATAACACCTGTTTATGTACCTGTTTAATCCCAGAATAACACCTGTTTATGTACCTGTTCAATCCCAGAATAACACCTGTTTATGTACCTGTTCAATCCCAGAATAACACCTGGTTATGTACCTGTTTAATCCCAGAATAACACCTGTTTATGTACCTGTTCAATCCCAGAATAACACCTGGTTATGTACCTGTTTAATCCCAGAATAACACCTGTTTATGTACCTGTTTAATCCCAGAATAACACCTGTTTATGTACCTGTTTAATCCCAGAATAACACCTGGTTATGTACCTGTTTAATCCCAGAATAACACCTGTTTATGTACCTGTTTAATCCCAGAATACCACCTGGTTATGTACCTGTTTAATCCCAGAATAACACCATTGTTATGTACCTGTTCAATCCCAGAATAACACCTTGTTGTGTACCCGTTTAATCCCAGAATAACACCTGGTTATGTACCTGTTTAATGCCAGAATAACACCTGGTTATGTACCTGTTTAATCCCAGAATAACACCTGCTTATGTACCTGTTTAATCCCAGAATAACACCTGGTTATTTACCTGTTTAATCCCAGAATAACACCATTGTTATGTACCTGTTCAATCCCAGAATAACACCTGGTTATGTACCTGTTCAATCCCAGAATAACACCTGGTTATTTACCTGTTTAATCCCAGAATAACACCATTGTTATGTACCTGTTCAATCCCAGAATAACACCTGGTTATGTACCTGTTCAATCCCAGAATAACACCTGATTATGTATCTGTTCAATCCCAGAATAACACCTGGTTATGTACCTGTTTAATCCCAGAATAACACCTGGTTATGTACCTGTTTAATCCCAGAAAAACACCTGCTTATGTACCTGTTTAATCCCAGAATAACACCTGTTTATGTACCTGTTCAATCCCAGAATAACACCTGTTTATGTACCTGTTTAATCCCAGAATAACACCTGTTTATGTACCTGTTCAATCCCAGAATAACACCTGTTTATGTACCTGTTCAATCCCAGAATAACACCTGGTTATGTACCTGTTTAATCCCAGAATAACACCTGTTTATGTACCTGTTTAATCCCAGAATAACACCTGTTTATGTACCTGTTCAATCCCAGAATAACACCTGGTTATGTACCTGTTTAATCCCAGAATAACACCTGTTTATGTACCTGTTTAATCCCAGAATACCACCTGGTTATGTACCTGTTTAATCCCAGAATAACACCATTGTTATGTACCTGTTCAATCCCAGAATAACACCTTGTTGTGTACCCGTTTAATCCCAGAATAACACCTGGTTATGTACCTGTTCAATCCCAGAATAACACCTGGTTATGTACCTGTTTAATCCCAGAATAACACCTGGTTATGTACCTGTTTAATCCCAGAATAACACCTGCTTATGTACCTGTTTAATCCCAGAATAACACCTGGTTATGTACCTGTTTAATCCCAGAATAACACCTGGTTATGTACCTGTTTAATCCCAGAATAACACCTGGTTATGTACCTGTTTAATCCCAGAATAACACCTGCTTATGTACCTGTTTAATCCCAGAATAACACCTGGTTATGTACCTGTTCAATCCCAGAATAACACCTGGTTATGTACCTGTTCAATCCCAGAATAACACCTGGTTATGTACCTGTTTAATCCCAGAATAACACCTGTTTATGTACCTGTTCAATCCCAGAATAACACCTGGTTATGTACCTGTTTAATCCCAGAATAACACCATTGTTATGTACCTGTTCAATCCCAGAATAACACCTTGTTGTGTACCCGTTTAATCCCAGAATAACACCTGGTTATGTACCTGTTCAATCCCAGAATAACACCTGGTTATGTACCTGTTTAATCCCAGAATAACACCTGGTTATGTACCTGTTTAATCCCAGAATAACACCTGCTTATGTACCTGTTTAATCCCAGAATAACACCTGGTTATGTACCTGTTTAATCCCAGAATAACACCTGGTTATGTACCTGTTTAATCCCAGAATAACACCTGGTTATGTACCTGTTTAATCCCAGAATAACACCTGCTTATGTACCTGTTTAATCCCAGAATAACACCTGGTTATGTACCTGTTCAATCCCAGAATAACACCTGGTTATGTACCTGTTCAATCCCAGAATAACACCTGGTTATGTACCTGTTTAATCCCAGAATAACACCTGTTTATGTACCTGTTCAATCCCAGAATAACACCTGGTTATGTACCTGTTTAATCCCAGAATAACACCTGGTTATGTACCTGTTCAATCCCAGAATAACACCTGGTTATGTACCTGTTCAATCCCAGAATAACACCTGGTTATGTACCTGTTTAATCCCAGAATAACACCTGTTTATGTACCTGTTCAATCCCAGAATAACACCTGGTTATGTACCTGTTTAATCCCAGAATAACACCATTGTTATGTACCTGTTCAATCCCAGAATAACACCTTGTTGTGTACCCGTTTAATCCCAGAATAACACCTGGTTATGTACCTGTTCAATCCCAGAATAACACCTGGTTATGTACCTGTTTAATCCCAGAATAACACCTGGTTATGTACCTGTTTAATCCCAGAATAACACCTGCTTATGTACCTGTTTAATCCCAGAATAACACCTGGTTATGTACCTGTTTAATCCCAGAATAACACCTGGTTATGTACCTGTTTAATCCCAGAATAACACCTGGTTATGTACCTGTTTAATCCCAGAATAACACCTGCTTATGTACCTGTTTAATCCCAGAATAACACCTGGTTATGTACCTGTTCAATCCCAGAATAACACCTGGTTATGTACCTGTTCAATCCCAGAATAACACCTGGTTATGTACCTGTTTAATCCCAGAATAACACCTGTTTATGTACCTGTTCAATCCCAGAATAACACCTGGTTATGTACCTGTTTAATCCCAGAATAACACCTGGTTATGTACCTGTTCAATCCCAGAATAACACCTTGTTGTGTACCTGTTTAACCAACAGGGGGCGGTGGAGGCTCACTAGTAAAACCATAAACTGTGCGATTCCAGTAAGACCACCAGTGTCCCTGTAGGACTCAGTGAACCAGAGAACAAAGAAGACAAACAATTTAAATAAAATAAAATAAATAAAAATCACTTCTTTCCAGCGAGAAACAGAAATTCTGTCTTTCCTTCGCTGTTTGTGATGAAAGTTGTAAATGAGACGAAAAAGCTTTGAAAAAACGGTTTTAATTTCAACGTTCCTCTACAGACGGGCTTTTGTCAGGACGACTGCTGCAGCCGTTGTTTGATTGGCTCACGGTGGATTCACTTCCTGGTGATTAGCCAATGGTCTTATTGGGCGGGATTTGTGACCCACGACTCAGTTCTATTGGCTCTGATGGTTCCATCCACACGTCAGTCGCCAGGATTGGCCAATCCACCGCTGAGATATTGTCTCGTAGCGTTGTACTTGGACGTCGTGGACCCCAGGAGTAACGTGAATATAAAATATGTAGTTTGGTACATGAGAAAAGTAAAATGGCTCAGATGGAACGGATTCATGGATTCATATGGATTCCAGTTTGTATTATAACCTCTAATGTTGCTCTGCTTCACTCTGACACTTGGCAGGACTTATGTTTGCATATTTTACTTTTTATTTAGGGTTTTTATTGTAAAATTGTAATTTTGTTCAGGTAAATAAAATCTTTTACGCTACGTACCATCTGCATTTATTCTGACACTGCATACTGTATATATTAATACTTAATCAAATCTCACAAGAGTTCCCTGTGTTATGATTAAAATGATTTAAATACACCTTGTGTTTGCAGGGATATACTCATAGGTCATTTTTCTAGCCTGATTCAGACACTTTGGTCTCTGGAGCTGGATACTGGATACTCTGGATACTTAACATACTCTTATGACTTGTGTTCTGAGCTGGGCGTTTCCTGGAACCTGAGTGAATGCCATCGTTCTCCGGTTCCTCCCTCCTGTGTTTTGGATGTTGGGTCTCGTCCTGTCAGCTCCGCGAGCGTTCACCTGCTCCGCTGGATCCCGACCAGTTTGACACTTCAGGCTCAGAAGAAGGATGGACGGTTTCATGTGGGTGAATCTGATGGACTGTGTTTGTTCCATCGCCGCACATTTCCTCGGCGTGCCTGTTTGTCAAAGACCACGTCTGTCAATCCATCTTCTTTCCCTCGGACTCCTCGTGGCGTCTCAGCGGGAGGATGAGGGGTGAAGCTGGCAGATATGATCTGAGCTCCTCCTGCTCTTCGCAAACCTCGACCACAAACTGAGTTAAGCTCCGTTTCCGCCACAACATCCACAGTAATACTGGAACATGAAGCCGATGCTGCTCCGGCCCGGTAGGCGGGGCTAATCCTGAGCGGAGGGCGCATTGGACCAAATATCGATAACTGGTATCGGTATCGAATGATACCATTGCAGTGAGATCGATAGTTGGTCTCAGTTCCTCTCCTGTGAGCAGAATTTAATAAAAACATTTTGTTCTTTTGTTTTCTGGATTGGTAGTTTTGTACACTTTTTTTATTTAACAACAAAAAACTGTGAATCGTGCCGGAGTAGAAGACGTGTCGAATTAACTAATACCTCAGTTTAGGCTTTGTGGTTCACGGCCGAGGTGTGGCTCTGGTCTACTTCACCAACTGGTGAAAGGTAATGGATTACATTTCATGCATCAACTGCAAATTCTGAAAAGACGAGTCCTGAGGTCCTGGAGGAGACGTACCATCAGGTCCAGTTGACCTGATAAAGTCTGTGAGTCCAGACGATGAAGAAAAACAGATGATAGAAACTAAATGTTTACATCGTACTGCTGTATGAGAAAGAACAGCACCAACTAGTGTCCTGGCATGCAAACTACAGCATTTCTGGCATTTCTTGTATTTTCATCTGTACGTTAACAACTTTTCTGAAAAGTGGAGGAAAAAACTAAACCGTTTTTAATCGGATCGTTCTCGTGTGAATAACTACAACCTCTGCGGTGGAACCTGGACCCACCTGGGGGTCTCCTCCCTCTGCGGTGGAACCTGGACCCACCTAGTGGTCTCCTCTCTCTGCGGTGGAACCTGGACCCACCTGGGGGTCTCCTCCCTCTGCGGTGGAACCTGGACCCACCTGGGGGTCTCCTCACTCTGCGGTGGAACCTGGACCCACCTGGGGGTCTCCTCCCTCTGCGGTGGAACCTGGACCCACCTAGTGGTCTCCTCTCTCTGCGGTGGAACCTGGACCCACCTGGGGGTCTCCTCCCTCTGCGGTGGAACCTGGACCCACCTGGGGGTCTCCTCACTCTGCGGTGGAACCTGGACCCACCTGGGGGTCTCCTCCCTCTGCAGTGGAACCTGGACCCACCTGGGGGTCTCCTCTCTCTGCGGTGGAACCTGGACCCACCTGGGGGTCTCCTCTCTCTGCGGTGGAACCTGGACCCACCTGGGGGTCTCCTCCCTCTGCGGTGGAACCTGGACCCACCTGGGGGTCTCCTCACTCTGCGGTGGAACCTGGACCCACCTGGGGGTCTCCTCCCTCTGCAGTGGAACCTGGACCCACCTGGGGGTCTCCTCCCTCTGCGGTGGAACCTGGACCCACCTGGGGGTCTCCTCCCTCTGCGGTGGAACCTGGACCCACCTGGGGGTCTCCTCCCTCTGCGGTGGAACCTGGACCCACCTGGGGGTCTCCTCCAGGAGGCAGAGCCTCTGATCAGGAGCCCCCCAGGGCCTGTAATGACCTCCTGCTCCACCCTGATCCTGTCCTGGTTGAACTTGTCGCTCCGTCATGCAGACTGAGGGTCTTGCGGAGAAAACTCCTCTCAGCCTCTCGTGTCTGTGATCCTCCACACAATGAACTCCTGAATTCACTGAGTTCACTTTGCACCAAGCTGGCTGCTCCGCGCCGCTCCGCGCCGCTCCGCGCCGCTCTGGCCTCCCTCCCTCTCATTTGCTTAATATATTAATCTATTCCCTTTTATGTGTTTCAGATGATTTCAGCCCGTCGCTGCGTCTCTGCAGTGGCAGCCTCTGCAGCTCGTTGCCTCCAAGCCGCCGCTCCGCCGTTCCACCGCCTTTCTCTTCACTTTGTGTTTGACGGTGTGTCGGGAGGCAGAGGCCCGGCGCCCTTCCTCCCGCCATCCCCTCGCCCGCGCTGCTCTCGCGCTGCAAAACGTTTCCAGGCGGTGCCCCAACAATGCCGGCAAGCCTTACAACTGCTTTTAATTATTCATGGTGACATGATCTGAAATGCATTTTGCTTCCTAAACATAGCTGCTGTTAATGTTTCCATTGCTGAGGGTGTAAAATATTTAGGCGTACAAGCCCTCGACGATGGCCGGCCCTCTGCACGCCGCGCCGCCGTCGGTATTAGAGCACAAACACGGCCGCTGCCGGATTCGAACAATATTTGCACGGCTGCCATTAGATGAAGCCCAGACTGTGATTGTGAGCTTGACTTCCAGCTCCAGCGATGTGGGAACATTGCCCCCTGCTGCTACCCCGCCGCGCACCAGCCGAGGCCGAGGCAGCCGGGGTCATTGAACGCACCGCGCTCACAGCTTGTTTCCATGTTGCCTCCGCGCTCCTCTGTGTTCCTCCATTTGTTTGGACTCCGCCAGTCAAAGTGTTCATCACACAGAATCCAATCTGAAGCTTGTAAATAATTCACTCCTATTCTGGATAAATATTTATAACACACACACACACACACACACACACACACACACACACACACACACACACACACACACACACACACACACACACACACACACACACACACACACACACACACACACACACACACACTGCTGGAGACTCAATGTGTCTCGGTTCATGACTGACTGAGCTTCAGTCGGAGTTGAAGTGAGGAGGGAGGAACGTCGTCAGGAGGGAATTATTCAGCACTTTAAAACGCTGCTGAGACTCTCTGGACTTTCTCTGAATCCTCCTTTCTCCGTACAGACGGCAGAAATACTACATAAATAACTGCATTACTTTCAACTGTAAAGAGTTACTTACCGAATACTGTCATGAAATCATTATTCAGTTACAGATACTGAAGTGTCAGGAGGAAGAAGAGGAGGAGGAGGAGGAGGAGGAGGAGAATCGGAGGATGAAGAATAAGAAGAGGAGGAGGAAGAGGATGAAGAGGAAGAGGAGGATGGGAGGAGGAGGAGCGCCTCCCTATTCCTGGACTAACTCAGTCCACTGCTCTCCCATTAGCATTCACATTAGCCATGATTAGCATTAGATGCTATTTGAGTTGATTGCCTACAGTTGCACTAAACTCCTGTTTACTGGAGGAAGAGGGTTTAATTAATCCCGAACTAACTCAGGTTTTCCCCCCTGTGAGGATCGACGGTCACTCTGATCAGCATTAGAAGTGATTTCATCAACATTCAGCTTCATTTATGAACCGATGAACTGGTTTTAGTCTCTTTATGAGGACCGAAGCTGACCGAGGTAGAATCTGTCACAGACGCTGGACTAACGTCTCACTTAGTGACACAGCTTAGTGAGCTCGACTCTTTGGTTATGAACTGAAATCTCTGGTCATAGGAAGAGGAAGAGTAGCTCTGAATGTTGTTTGAATATATAATATATATTGTAAATGAGTATTTTCTTCCCAGTGTTGCAGGTGCCGGGTCTCTGAGTCTGATAACCTGCTTAAATAAACTGTGTTTTTTTCTGTTTTTCATTCAGAGAGCGGCGCTTTTTCATAGTTTTCAGTTTATTTATCAAGTTCCGTCGAGTACAGAGAGGATCGCACATTGAAGGAAGAGAGAAACACTTTCACATTTTCTTCTTTGTAATTTTTCAGGTGAAAAAGCTTTGAGGGCAGAATAGGATTAATATTTCCAATGGAACTCAGTGTTTTATTTAAAGAAAGTACCGAGGACAGATTAACTGTGAAATAGGCCAGACTTGCTTTCGTGCTGCTTTCTCTTTAATTTAACGTCTCTTCATCAACAAAGTGAACTTTTACTAACATTCATCGCACCATCGTCTGCGTACAGGGAGAACATGTCTCACGTACGGACGATACAGAAACGTTTACGTCACAAAGTTCAGGGGAAACCGCGTCGTTTTTGTTTCACAGAAGTTTCACGTTCACACAGACACACTGAAAACGCTGTAGTTTGCTTGTCAGGCCACTAGTTGGTGCTGTGTTTCTGCAATACGACCAACCGTCTCGCTCCACTCAGCTTCTGCTGTATGCATGAAACGAGATGTTCCATGACAAAGAACACCACCGACGTTCTGTGTGTTCCTGAGAAGCCGCGTCATGCTAACAGAAATCTCCCGCTGTGAGACGTTGTTCTTCTCTCAGCAGCTCCGCCTCCAGCTGACGATAATCTGCATCCACACAGTCTGCTGCCTCACATTAACACGTTCATAATTCGCCTCGCTATTTTCCATGGTGTCTGCCATGTTTACATTCAGGTCTCCTGGTGAGAGGCGGCGCCCCCCCCCCCCCCCGCCGCGAACAAAGCCTTAAAGACAAGTGTTTGGGGGTGATGAGAGGCCGGGACGCTCCTTCCTCCATCACCTCCTGGCTGGAGATGTGACGAGGCCCCCGCCTCCTCCCGGGCTCAGTCCCGGCAGCCGACCTGCACATGAAACGCCTCCGCGGCTTTGATTCACGGCGCTCTCAGCAGGGGGGCGGCTTGTCCTCTCTGCAGGCGTCCATCCAGGAGACGCTCGTTCAGTCGCGCTAATGCATCGGAAACAATCCCTCCTGCACGTTTCCTCCTCCATCACAGCACCACCGCCACAGACCACCCATCGCACACCACGAAGCAACACACCAAGACCCGGGAACACTCGTGTACACAGGAAATACATATAGAGGGAAAAAAATACTTTAGATTATGTTTAAATGTCAGAAACAGTTTTAGATCACAAACCTGGAAAAACAAAAGTAATACATAAAACAATTATAATAAATGATCTCTTCACCACACTGATGACACAAAATGGTATAAATAAATAAATAAATAAATAAATAAATAAATAAATAAATAAATAAATAATGTTAATGGAAAACCAATAGAAATAATTATATTATATTAGGAAATACAATTGAATCTTAAATTAATTTTAATCAAATCACGAACCAAAAACTAAACCCCCCCCAAAATAAATCAATTATTATGATAGACACAAATAAATATACAAGCAAATAAATAAATGAATAGTACAGAGTAGAACACAAATGAAGAGATGAAAATATAATAATAATAATAATAATAATAATAATAATATAATAATAATAATAATAATAATAATAATAATAATAATAATAATAATAATAATAATAATAATAATAATAATAATAATATAATAATAATAATAATAATGTTACTTGAGAAAACAATACCAATAAATAACCTGATAAATAAACAATAAATACATTAAACATGACATTCTATGCAGGAATACCAATGAAACTAAATAAATACATTTAAAAGTCACACAAATTAAAAACGATATGATTGGTTACATGGAAAAAGAGTGATATACTTATTGAAAATAATGCAGATTTGAGGCAGATGTGACTATGAAAATGAGCAAATTCACATAAAGCAATGAATCAATCAATAAATAGATTGTACAGAATACAATACAAATTAAAAAAATAGGAAATAGCAAAAATGCAAACAAGGAAAACATGAATATAAAACTAAAATAAAGAAAAAATCATCAGAATCAGAAAATATTGTGTTCAATAAATATAAATGAAGAAACTATATAAAAATATATCATGATCTCACAGGAAAGAACAAATTGACAGATTAAAAAATAATATAGAAAAATACAAATTAAAACAATAAACACATGAAACAGTCAGTAGAGGAGTGGAGTACAATGGAATATGATTCCAAAATATAAATACCCAACACAACAGAGATAATATAAACAGAAATAAATAGATATAAACATGTATCAAACAAAACCATAAGAAAATAAGATCACATTTATTACATTAAAGGATTCTGTTGCTACTGGATAATATAAAAAACAGATATAATCCATCTATTGATTTATATGCCCGAATACAGACTTTATTTTTCCTCTTTTTGCTGAAATAACTTTATTTACATGATTTTTTTTGGATTGACACGCTGTGGTTTATTTCTTTATTTGTTCCAATGACGATGCAGATGTGGTCGTTTAATGACAATAATGTGTAATAGAGTATATTCAGTTATTATGTTTGTGTCTTGCTTGTTTTGGTGAAAATATCAAGAAAACAGAAGAAAATCAGCTGGTTTGAGTTTTTAAAGTCTTAAAGTCTTTTTTCTTCTCGATTGATGATTATTTTCCTCGTAAATGAAATACATGAGTGGAAATCTAATATATTTAAATAAATCCATAATTACCGTATTCCTGTCTTTGTAAATAAAAGAAATGAAATCAATAATCAATGGCCAATGAATACCTGATTGTTTTCTGTTTGATCTGATCTGATTTGAAAGGGACTGATGGATTTGTTAAAGCTCGTGATCGTTTTGTTTTCACACTGATTCAGTCCTTTAATCCTGTTTTCTTGTCTTTCTCCGCTCTGCGAGAGACGGGTGGTTTTCCCGGGCTCCCACAGGCCGTCGTGTGTCACATCTCCGTTAACCAGAGGAGATTCCTGTGATGTTAAAGAGGTTAAACCATCAGCAGCAGCCGGCGTTCAGGATCAGACTGCGAGCCCTGGAGCAGGAAGGAGGAGACGGTCGTAATGAGGCGCTGCCATAAATCTCAGAGTGTAAGTGCCCTCTGGAGGAGTGCACTCGCTGTAATAAAAAGCCTGGTGGACAGGACACGGCCCCGGGGCTCCGCTCATAACTGCTGCCTTCTCTCTTTTAGAAGAGCAGAAAATGAGAGGACGTCGGGTTTGGATGAAAACAAACAGTGAAAGTTTAACTGTGACTGTTCGTCCATCATTCCCCTTCGACCACGAAGGTTTTGTTTTCATTACAACCCCACGTCAACGTCGTCGGTGGGATGTTTTGTAGAACGAGTGATGTGACGACTGACGAATAAAGACATTTATTTTATGAGGCTTTTAGTTTATGTTTACTGAGAATATTTATAAATGAAAAGCAGAAACATGTCAGATTATAACAGAAGCTCCTATATGACCCAGAAAACACTCAGTTTACGTCTTATAAACATGTTTTTAGAATTTAAAGAACAATTAAATGACACTCAGGCGTCACAGAAATAACGGTTTTCTTTCCCTGAGTAGAAATAGTTTCCTCTCTTAATGGAGTTATTCATCATCCAGTCTTACATCCCGCCAGAGATGTTTCCAGATAATCTGAATCGTTGATTGAGATTATTTAAACCGGCTCTTTACCTGTGATGCTCTTCTTACTAACCTGTTGATCTTTAAACTCATTAGTTAAGACATGTCCATTGTTTATGAAGCGTCACACAACTTTTCCAGTCTTTTGTTCCTGCTGTCTGAACTTGAATGAACGAATGAATGAAGGAATGAATGAACGAATGAATGAATGAATGAATGAATGAATGAATGAATGAATGAATGAACGAACGAACGAATGAATGAATGAATGAGTGAATGAATGAATGAATGAATGGATGAATGGATGGATGGATGAATGAATGAATGAATGGATGGATGGATGAATGAATGAATGAAACACCAACAAAATTTACTTCAAATGACCAAGAAAAGAAAAGACTGAAGTCAGTGGCTTGTTAATGTCCATCCTATAATTTCTATGAATAATCTAGAATTTGCACAACTTATAAACAAAAACCCAAAACAACAAACAAACAAACAAAAACTGAAGAAGGATCTAAAGATTATTATAAAAACATAATAAGGAAAAATTAAGATCACTCATTATCAGTCTGAACTTTACCTTTTAAATATTTTATATTCTACGTTTCTTTTCTTTTTTAACAGTGAGCTACGACATTTAAGTTGAAAGTCCCAGAACAGAAACACGTCTATCTCATAACGTAGTTTCTCACTGAACGTGTGTTTATTTAAGAAGAAATGTGTGGAAGTGGAGGACCATATGAACAACTGATTTAGAGAATTTGATTATCATTACATCACAATAGCGTTATTTTTTAATTTAACAACTCTTTTCTGTAGTTTGATAACTGAATCTGTATTGTTTTTATACACATTTCCCCAAACATCATCCCAGTACAATGAATGGAACTAGAAAAGTGGGAGACGGAGATTAAGATTTTTCTTCCGAACATTTCTCTAGTTTTACATAGAATAGCAACACATTTTGATAATTTGTGCTTAATATACTCTGAGTGTCTTCCAACACAGTTTTGCATCTACCACAACTCCTAAAAATTGTGTTTCATAGACTCGTGCGATTTCAACTCCATGTAAATTTGGTTTTATCTCCTAATTATTGGTAATGGCTCCAGATGGATTTGAGTGGCTCAAATGTAAAAACGAAAACGTACATTTTATTTTAATCCAGTTACATTTCTCAGTTGTAATATCTGCTGCTGATTGTTTTCTGTTGACTGTTGTCTGATGTGTGTTCATGTTTGTGTTGGTTTCTCCCGGATGCAGTGCCGCTGTTTGAACCTGTAATACGGATTCTGTCCAGCAGGTGGAAATGTTTGGTGCTGTAATTCGAACTCTGTCCAGAAGGTGGCGGTGTCACACTCTCCGTCTAAAATAAACACAGGAAGGAGTGCGAGCCTGGTTAACCAATCAGCGCGCAGCTTACTGTGAGGCTCTGCCGGGCCCAAACAACACAAACCGGACCAAAGAGACAAATTTGCAGCCACAACCGTGAGATTTCTACCACAGATAAGGCTTCGTTCGTCAGTTGAACGACTTTATGTTGCCTCTGCGGAGCGAGTGACTCCGGAGCGGGAGGTTCAACCTGCGGTGAGACGATGTGACGGACTGTTAGCCGCGTTAGCAGCGTTAGCTGTCCGAGAAGGCAGTCGGCCGAGAAAAGTTGTTTGTTTTTAATCGTTTGCGAGTCAAATGTCGTGTTTTCCTTCCGCTAAACGACTCTGCGTGTGAGGGGAGGGGAGAGGAAGCAGCCGGCCGGCTGCCAGGCAGAGTGAGAGGTGAGCTCGGCGGCTACATCCAGCAAACTGGACCAAAGTTTGGACCTGGTCGGGTTCAAGTCGGGCTCGGCGGGTCCGCTGACCCCCCAGAAGAAGATGAAGAAGAGGAAGGAGCTCAACGCCCTCATCGGGCTCGGCGACAGCAAGAGGAAGAAGACCAAGAAGGGCTCCGGACACCGGCTCCTCCGCACCGAGCCGCCGGACTCCGAGTCCGAGTCCAGCTCCGAGGACGACGGCTTCAGCGGGCTGAACGGCGGCGGAGGCTTCGGGAAGTGAGTGGCCATCGATCAGTAATCAATAAGTCACTGATACCGGGGGAATTGGTTTTGATCGACCCCGCAGCTAATCGAAGGTCAGAGGTTTAGCAGATCTTCACGCAAATAACGAATCCGTTATGTGCGCAGTGCAGGAGCTCGTGCAAAGCGCGTCACATGGACAAACGGAGTATTAATGTCAAAACAACCACCAAGGTTATAACGTCTCTAACCAGGGTAATAATAAAAACACTAGGATAATGACGTCCAGAAGGTGGTTAGTATTGTCAACTAACGGGGTAACAATGTCAACTAACGGGGTAACAATGTTAACTAACGGGGTAACAATGTCAACAAAAAACAAATGTCAAGGTAAAATTGTCAACAGGCACCAAATACCAGCGTAAGACTGTCAAAGACTGGGGTAATAATGTTAACTAATGTTAACTAATGGGGTAATAATGTTAACTAATGTTAACTAATGGGGTAATAATGTTACTAATGGGGTAATAATGTTAACTAATGTTAACTATTGGGGTAATAATGTTAACTAATGGGGTAATAATGTTAACTAATGTTAACTAATGGCGTAATAATGTTAACTATTGGGGTAATAATGTTAACTCATGTTAACTAATGGGGTAATAATGTTAACTAATGGGGTAATAATGTTAACTATTGGGGTAATAATGTTAACTAATGTTAACTAATGGGGTAATAATGTTAACTAATGGGGTAATAATGTTAACTAGTGGGGTAATAATGTTAAAAAAAAGGCTTAGTAATGTTAACTAATGGGGTAATAGGGGTAATAATGTTAACTAATGGGGTAATAATGTCAGAACAAAACAACCACCAAGGTTATAATGTCTATAACCAGGGTAATATTGTAAGCACTTGGATAATAACGTCCAAAAAGTGGTTAGTAATGTCAACTAATGGGGTAACAATGTCAACAAACAAAACAAATACCGGGGTAGTACTGTCAAAGACTGGGGCAATAACATTAAAAAATGGGTTATTGACATCAACCAATGGGGGAAGAAAAATCCACAAAACCCAAATATCAAGGTAATAATATAATATCACTGGTGTAATAATGTCAACAACAAACAAAAACAAATACTGGGGTCCCCAAAATGTAAACAGTTTTATTATCAGGAGGAACTTCAGAATGATTCCAGCTGGCCGAAGTGCTGAACCTGAAACAATTAAAAGAATAAAAAGATAAGAGCAGTAAAGTAGTCAAGACAACACGTGTTTCAAGGTTTCACTGTGGAAAAAACAACAACAACAACAACAAAGAAACCTGCATTTCCTCCAATAACCTTGAGATGAAATCATCAGAGCAGACGAGGCTCTGCAGGTTGAAGGATCTGCTTCATGACACGGTGCATGTCTCCAGTCACCTCATGCACGTTACAGGTTTCACCCTTCAAACTGGAACACAGTTCATCTGAACAGTCTAATCCCAGTTACACTAGTCACTAGTTTATATGGGGAGAATATAACCTTTTACAGATCTTCAGACGAGAGAAAGATTCTTAAGCTATAAGACATGAAATATCAGGTTTTAGTTGGTAAAATACAAATTACGTGTAATTAGATTTTTCCTGCTTCCAAAATGGCACTAAAATGATAAAAGACAATTATGATTGCAAGTTATTCTGATATAACAAACATCCAGGGTTTATAAGACGGGCCTTTTAAAGGGTTAATGGAGGATTCACTCGGGACTCGCTCCTGAGCCGCTCCAGTGTTGCACCAAGTCCTCAGACCGGCGTTTGAGCGGCGCCGCTGTGTTGGCGGTGCAGAGTTAATGCTGACGCGGCAGATTTGCTCCTGTTTAAGTGTCGCGCAGCAGAACGACCCGACAAAGTGCAAGAAGTTTATGATTCCACCTCCTGCTTTCGTTGGTGGTGAGGTTTTGGACTGACTGCTGATCAGTTGATGTGTTTCCTACGAGAGGAGACGTGGACCCGCCCGGCGGACCTACTCCTGGAGGCGTTCGGATCGCTGAGCGTGTTCTAATATGATCCGATGGAGCGAGACGCAGCGGCCCGTGTTCCTCACAAGAAACCGTCTGAATTCCCCTGACGGCCTCGGAAAACATCCCCTCCATTAATAGTGTGTGTGTGTGTGTGTGTGTGTGTGTGTGTGTGTGTGTGTGTGTGTGTGTGTGTGTGTGTGTGTGTGTGTGTGTGTGTGTGTGTGTGTGTGTGTGTGTGTGTGTGTGTGTGTGTGTGTGTGTGTGTGTGTGTGTGTGTGTGTGTGTGTGTGTGTGTGTGTGTGTGTGTGTGTGTGTGTGTGTGTGTGTGTGTGTGTGTGTGTGTGTGTGTGTGCAGGAGGAGCTACACGCAGTGCTGCAACGTGTGCTACCCGCTCTTCCTCTTCATCATCCTCGCTGCCTGCGTCATGGCCTGCGCCGGACTCATCTGGATGCAGATCGCACTGAAGGAAGACCTGGACTCTCTGAAGGAGAAGCTGCACGGCAGTACGACACACACACACACACACACACACACACACACACACACACACACACACACACACACACACACACACACACACACACAGCAGACTGTGAGCTGCTTTATTGTGACTCCTGGAGTCGGGCTGTTATTCAGCGGCGGACAAAGTTTCATTATTATCTGCAGTTTCTGAATCAGAGCTGCTAACTCTGGGTTAGCGTCGTAGCCGTCAGTGTGTGCGGAGACGACCAGAGTTTAAAACGCCGCCCCTCTGTGACGAGCTGAGTTTAACTGCCGGTGACCGTCCCGTCACCTTGTCTGTGTTCCAGTGGAAAGCAGCCAGAAAGCTTCGTCCGGCGAGATCGCCAGGCTGAGCGAGGAGCTGAAGAACAAGCAGAGGAAGCTGGACGAGCTGGAGAACGGCGGCGCGGGGCTCAACAGGCTCTGGTCCAACCTGACCGAGATGAACAGGAAGGTCAGGGGAAGAGGATACCCAGAATCCTACATGCTACATGCTACATGCTAACCTCCAGTGGCTGCAGCAGACTTTAAATTCTCATGTTGAAGGTTTTGATTCGAGGCTTCGAATGGATCTGAATACACACTTTATATTTCAGGGACAATGTGTAGTATTTGATGAGCTGACTTTATTTATATTCGTGTACAATAGTAACTTTTTCTCAGGCCCATATATACAATCGCATGTATAACAATACCTAGACTTCCCACAATGCCTTGCACCCCTCTAAGGAGTAACCCACCTCATGTAGTCCAGAGTATGTTCAGTAGCTGAGTAGTTTTGTTTACCTCAGATCAGCGTCCTGGACTCTGCTGTCAACCACCTGAAGGCCAACCTGAAGTCCGCCGCCGACCTCATCAGCCTGCCGACCACCGTGGAGGAGCTGCAGAAGGTAACGTGGAGATGAGCCGCCGGTAACCGGAACCGCACGCGTCGATCTGAGATCTCACCCGGCGTTTCTCCGCCTGCAGAGCGTCGCCACCATCGGCAGCACGCTGACCAGCGTCCAGCACGACGTGCAGACCATGCAGGACGCCATGCGCAGCCAGAGGAAGGAGCAGGAGAAGAAGACCACCACGGTACAGTCACTCAGCCTAAATCCTGAACAGAACCGGCAGCTCGTCGCCTTAGTGTCGCCCCCTCCTGGACTGGAGGGCAAAGCGACACATCAGCAGACAAACTCAATGATAAACTCAGAATAAACCTTCTAGATCTTAAAACCTTCCATGTTCCTGAAGGAGACACACTGAGTGGTTCAGACCTCCTGGGTGGACTCTGGAGTTCTCTGCTCCAATTCACTTCACGGTGAAGTCAAAGAAAATCTGAACAAAACTCTTTCTGGACTCGAGGGCAGAGCGGGGAAGCTGCTCATGTTCTGTGTCTTCACTGGGATGTTGAATGGATCAGAGAGGAAACGTGTCCGGCTGAATTGTGTTTTAGTTTTCGGTGGGAATTTACCCACAATGCTTTTTACTGCAGATAAGAGTTACTGATGAGATTCAGTTCAGCATGTGACGGACTTTCCTCTGATTTAACATCTCAGGAGCTCATTTTGGTTTTACAGGCGCTCAAAAGGCCAAAGTTTCATTTTGGCTTCAGGTGAAGTGGAACCTTGTTATCGTGCGGTTTTTAGTCCAGGATACATCGATAACATGACAGACGTGCTCATTGTGGAGCGGTTCTTCGTTTATTTTGGGGTATTCAGGCACAAATCCCCTGTGAGTGGTATTGCAGTAGTTTTCCTCCGGCGTTCAGCTGCAGCAGCTCGTCGGAGCTCCAGCTGAACTTCCCTCGTCGTCTGACGGCTTTTCTTTCCGCTCCTTCATTATTCACGCGAGCGTGTGAGTAAACTGGTTAACGGCTCACTGAGGTACCTCTCCGCTCTGAGCGCTCTCAGTTTCCCTCCTTCATCAGTGTGACGGAGTTAACGACCAGTGTGAGAAGTCCTGGAGGAAGTTCCACTCCCCAATGTGAGATTTGAGGGCTACGATGACATGAACTCCCACCAGGAGGCGCCGTGAACTTTAACCCGCTCCCCGTTAAAGAGCCTGTTTCCTGTCGTGGCCTCGCACGGGAGGAGTCGCCGGGTTCAGGAGGTCCTGTCATTTCTTGGATCCTCGCGCTGAGCCTTCATCCATTATACATGAAACGGCTGCGATCTATTTCAGGAGCGCGCAGGCTTCAGTCTGCAGAGGAACTGGGTCAGAGATCTGAGACCACTGCAGGATGTTTCCCGCTCCGTGTTTCTGGAGCAGAATATCTGCTGCTGGGAACACGAGACGGCAGAAACTCCTCAAAGCTCCAGAGAGTCGGTGAGCGGCAGGTCCGACATCGTCTCGTCCATTTCCTCTTTCCTCTGCTTTCATTAAGAATGACTGCAGGCAGGAGACCCCTGGCGGTCTGTAACACGGTCAGAAATATTCTGTTTGCAGGTTTGGACCTCTCGGTTCACACATCAAACACAAACACCATCTTAAAGCTGATTTTTAGTTTTCGTTTTAGAAAAGTTAGTAAAAGTTTTGATCCAAACTCAGAAACGGTGAACACACTGTAGCGTTCATGTCAGGCCACTAGTGGGTGCTGTGTTTTTTTAAACACACACACACACACACACACACACACACACACACACACACACACACACACACACACACACACACACACACACTCAGTAGGTTCCTCTGCCGGTCGCTCACCACCGTGTCTCCCCTGCAGGACGTCACCGACCTGAGGAAAGCTCTGAGCGACGCCAACCGGACGGAGGAGCAGCACCACACCTGGACCGACGAGCAGATCCACATCCTGCTGTCCACCGTGGCCGACCTTCACCACCGGGTGGCGTCGCTGGAGAACGGCACCAAGCCCGCCGTGAGTCCTGCGCCTCTCACACTCTATCCTCCCCACATCGACACGCTCACAGTTCTTCCTCTGGTTCCAGTCCGAGGCGGCCGGAGGAGGAAGTCCGGCGGCCGAGACGGTGAAAGAAGCTACGACGGTTAAATCATCGGCGGAGGACGCTGCAGGTAAACGGCTTCTCTTTACGGCCTCGGTCACACGACAACGTTTCGGGTGAAAACTTGTCGTTTTTTGGGAGGTTTTGTTTCAGAAAACGTTTTTTGTTTTCACTGCAACGTTCTGCAAAACGACGTCGTTTGCATGCCAGGCCTCGAGTTTTGCGTTTACACAGAAACCTTTCAAAACAACGTCCGTTTCCACGGCGACGGCAGAAACACTGAAAACGATATAGTTCTCGTGTGGGTCCACTAGTTGGTGCTGTTGTTAGTTTCAGTCATGAAACCACACACACACACATGCAGCAGAGAACAATGAGCTCTAAACATGAACAACAGGAGAACACGGACGTTCTAGTGGACAGACCACCAAGTTGGATTGTTATTATGGTGACTGTCAAAATAAAAGTCCAGGACAATTTGGACTGAGAGTCATGACACCACGGAGGAAACATTGTTCTGGTTGTCTCTACTGAGCATGTGCGGAGGAACTAGTTACTATGACTGTGGTGAGCATGTGCAGTCACAACATTTCCGCCGTCTACACGGAGTCGAGGCGTTTTCAGAAAGTCGTTGTGTAAACAGACCCCCTGAAACGCTGCAGACGTTTTACATTGTCACTTGGCTGAACCTGTTTGGTCTGTCCATCTCAGAGGTCTCCCCTCCGGTGACGCCGCCGCCGCTGACCAGCAGGAGGCCTCGCTTCCTCAGTCCGGACCGCGTGAAACGACTCGCCGGGTCCCGGTGTCCTCAGAAGCTGCTGCTGCCCGGCATCACGTCGCCGAGAGGTGAGGAGTCGGGTCTCCACATGCAGATTCACCTGCGACCACCAGAGGGCGGCGCTCCACTGACAGTTTCCTGACCGTTTCAGATCTGGAGGAGCTGTTCCAGTGGGCGGCCCCCGGCCCGGACCCCCCCGGTTTGACCCAGCAGGACCTGAGCAGAGTTCTGGGGCCGTCGGCTCCCAGCGATCGGCTCCTCGGCTGCTTCGACCGTGACGGAGACCGCCGCCTCTCCCTGAGCGAGCTGCGAGCCGCTGCGGGTCTGTGAGCCCGCCGCCGCCCAGCGCTGGACAGTATTGGAGCATCAAATGGGGGGGGGGGGGGGGGGTCCTTCTCTGTGACTGCTGCACTGAACTGAGTATTTAAACCCCCAGTTTCCCCCCCCAACTCCAACACACTTCGGTTTTTAATCACACGAGCGACCGTACGAAGATTTTTATCCCATTGTTTGATTTCTGTTAATAATCTGCGTTACCCCCACTGTGTGTGTCCGTCTGTGGACCCCCCCCCCCCCTCCTCAACCTTATTTATCCCACTCGGTGTAAGATTTTATGAATGTTTACAGACGACTACTTCTTTTGGTTTTAGACTTTCTAACTTATGCGAGACGGAGTGGCGGACATTTTAACGCTTTACTGAGGTGAACTCTGGTTTGTGTGTCTCCCTCCTTCATTTTTTATTTCTGGTGTCATCTGTTTCCCCGAGGCTGATCTCTGAGGAGAATGACTTTTGTGTAAGGCGTTTATTTTGCCCTCAGTGTTGACTGATAGGCTCAGTCTTCCGCAGCTCATCCTGAATTACACCTGGGAGTGCTTTCAGACATTACAGGACCTGGATCGGTACGCAAGACACCAGTGATCCTGTCAGTCCACTCTGAGGGCAAACTGAACACTCATGATTACATAGAAGTCCTTGTATGAACAAATCAAAGATATCGGATCACCGGTCCGCCTCCTGCTGATTCAGCCTCCGTTTGTCTCTGCAGTTCCTTTGCTTGTTGTTTTTGTCTTTTGTTTGTTTTTCAGATTCGAAGGGCTATGAACTCTGGAATCACTCGAAAGGAAGCGGGGACTCGTGATTTCATGTAGCAATAAGCAGAAGATGTAGATATTAGTGTGGGAGGGTGGAGTGTAACAAACAGGTAGTGTAAGAAGCACTGAGCATCACTCTGAAGCTGCTGGAACTTTCCTAATCGCTGCGTTGTAAAGACTTCTCTCGTGCTTTGCATGTTGCTTTCCCACGTGACATGAGCAGCGTATTTATCGGAGGTTTCCGCTCCAAACGGGAGGATTTGATGAATGTTGTTTTGTTTGAGCACCAATGAATAAACTCACAGTTAAAGGTTTCATTTGTTCTCATTCAATCATGAAGGAAAAAAAAAATCAACCTGCAAATAAACCAGAATAAAAATCACTTTAATTCAGAACAAACGGATTTTAAAAAATTAATTTTTTAAACCTTGTAACTTATTTAGGTTGTATTTCTGTAATGTACTGATTATAAAACTTAACTGCAGAAATGAACTTAATTCACATTTAATTTCACATGAGCTTTTGGAAGGACAACTAGAAGTGTAGAATCTGCGGCAGCAGATATTTTCAGATTAAATATAAAGATTTCAGATATTAAACGATAAAGTTTGGAAATGGGTCGATGTTTTGGTTCTAGATCCACCAGCGGTTATCGATGTATGTGGAAGAACATTAGGACGTTTTGGTTGTAAAAAGTGGCTTTAATAAGTTTGTTTCACGAGAAGACTTGAGATCTCCAGATCTCGCTCTGCTGCTGGTTCTGATCCATCTGAAAGTCTTCAGAGTCTCCCAGTGATGAGCCGAGAACTTGTCACATTTCAACATTTTAATCAAAAATAACGAATCTGAACCATAGAAAAACATGTGATGAGGATCCTCCTCCTCCTCCTCCTCCTCCTCCTCCTCAGGCCAGGGCTCCTTTCGCCCTCCAGTCCTGGGACAGCAGTCCCAGCAGCTGCTCTTCGTCCTCCTCCTCCTCCTCCGTCTCCATGTTCTCCTCCTGCTCCTGCCGGTTGGAGGCTCTCCTCCTCACCACCACCTCCCTCCGGTCCCTCAGCAACTCCACCCTCTTGTAGCACTCGATCTGCTCATCGATCTCATCGATCTGCCTCTCCAGCCTGCCCTCCTCGTCATCCTCCGCCACGATGGCCTCGGACTTGGTGTTGACCTGCCGGATCGCCTTCTGGAACTCCTCCCACTCCTTGTCCAAATGGTCCTTGGGCGCGTCCACGTTGCGGACTTTGGCGTCCCTCACAGGGTCGTCGAAGAAGCCCTCCGGCAACGCCTCGCCCATCTTCTCCTTCTTGTCCGCGGCAGGAGCAGGCGCCTCCGCCTTCTGGATGGATCCGGAGTGGGAGACGGTGGCGGGGATGGAGCTGTCGAAGAAGTCTGCGGGGAGTCCCGCAGCTTCAGGCTGCTGAGGAGGAGGAAGGTCAGCGCTCCCTGCCACCGCCGCCGCCTCCTCCTCTTCATCCTCCTCCTCCTCATACACCCCGACCAGCAGGCTGAGACCCGCAGACCTCCCGGAGGAGGAGACGTTGTCCCCGGCTCGAGCTTTCTTCCCGGCGTCGTCCTCTGCGTGTGGGGCTTTCCTCTTCTGCGGGGCCGCCGGCTGGCTCTGCGGGCTCTTGCCCCCCTTCAGATCCGACACCTTCTCCTTGTGCTGCTTCCCCAGGACGTGTGCGGGCCACAGCAGCTCGGACTTGACGGCCACCCCGCACAGCCCGCAGCTCAGGTGCCCGCCGCTGCTGTACTTGGCGAACGGAGACTCCACGCGCTTCTTCTCCGCGCTCTGCCTCTGTTTCTCCCGCATGAGCCGCCGCAGCTCCTCCTGGCTCACCACCTTCTTCCCCTTCTTGGAGGCGGACATGCTGGAAGGCGCCGCTTGTTGCTGTTTTTCTTGTCCTTGTTGTTGTTAGCCTCGGAGCTAACTGCTCCGCACCAAACGGCTACCTTCCCCTTCTTCTTCTTCTTTCCGTTATATGGCAGCGGAAAGCAGCATTACAGCGTCGCGCGCCCCCTACAGGCCGGAAGAGGAACGCATCTGGACCATTAAAACAAGAACAAACAGTTTTTAACCTACTGCAGTCACTTGGCTGAACATGACAAAAGTTGTGTGATATATTGTTTAAGTGACCACTGCAATGGAATGTTCTCTTATTTGTGTGTATGAGTGATGAGTATCTGTTTGTTTTATTCTTCTATTTTTATATTTTAACAGTTGTTATTGTACTTTTATTGATTTTATAAAGCTCAGATAGGTAATCTTGTACTGGTTACAATAACAATAAAGTTTCTATTGTATTGTATTCTAGTCTATTCTATTCTGGCCTGAAATAAAATAGACTAGAATAGAATAGAATCAGATGAGTTACAATAATGAAATACATAAAATACTAACATGTACAAGGCTTCGCATATAGAATAGAATTACAGTAAAGCAGTGAATCTCCAGGATTTCCACCGATCATGTGTTCATTCCAGCAGGGCAGAAGGCTGCATCACTGTGTGGTCCGGTAGCAGCACCGCCTCTGCAATGCATCACAAACACAGCCAGCATGGTCACCTGCACCTTTCTCCCCTCCCTCAGACATTTACCCCCCCGCCCCCGCCTCGCCTGCAGAGCTGTCAGCATCATTGCTGACGCCCCCGACCGCTCTCCCATCAGCCTCCTGCCCTCAGGGGAGAAGGTACCGCTCTACTGAGTTGTTTTTCCCACCAGGCTGTCGGGACGCTGGACTGTGTGGTCCCCCCCCCCCCCCCCCCCCCCCCCCCCCCAGCCACTGTAGGGTACCTTCACATCAGCTCCATGAACAGCTATTGCATTACATTTGAAGTTACACTACTACCCTTTTTGTACATTAGTGATGTGATATTCTTATATTTTACTTTTGCACAGTATGATAGAGAAAATGAGAAATAGTAATTAATCACCAGGACAGAAGGAATTGATAACAATCTTTGAATCTTCTTGAATATAGTCTAAATCTCTAATGATTGGTCCAGACGTTTGTATGTTTACCTTTGCCAACAAAAGTATTTTTTTGCCAAGAAGATTTTGTTTTTGTTGGTGTGTTTGTTTATTGGTCTGTCTGTCTGTCGGTCGGTCGGTCGGTCGGCTCATCGTTTCGGAATACATCGCAAAAAACTGTGAAAATACGGAGATCAAAGGAGATCAGCGTCTGTTGCCATGGAGACTCTCCCTGCTCAGTGGTTCACACTGTGATGTGGCTACCTGACAGGCTAGTTAGCATCGAAATGAGCTAACGGCTATCATGCTAGTGATGCGAACTCGGTTCCCACAAACAAATGTGGCGATGGAGAAGGTCTGCGCTCTACCGAGTGCCCATTTTATTCTGTTCTGTATGTTGGCCTCAGTGACAATAACAACCCCTTGGTTTTGAAATGGTATACAACTGAATTGCAATGTTGTATATTGTACTGATATAAATATGTCTAAATAAGATATTTGAAATACATTTCGTGAAACTAGTTGGACCTAAAATCAAATGAAGGATTACAATTAGCAATCAAAAAGTAATTAGACTGGAAATTAACATGACAAGAACGAATCTTTCAGTTGCCACTGTTACACGGAGAGTTAAACTGAATTACATTTAGAAGCAGTACTTACTAGATTATTTCTAAAATACAAGTTTTTGTATTTACGGAAGAGTTTTAGGGCCACTGAAGAAAAAAAAATATTCGGAGGCTAAAAAAACCCCAAAACTTTCATGGCCACAAAGAAAGTCGAAAATCATATTCGAGATTTTTTATTTTTCACGGAGAGACCGTCTATCCATCCCTCTTCGTCTGTCCATCCCTCTTCGTCTGTCCATCCCTCATCGTCTGTCCATCCCTCATCATTTGCCCGTAGATGTGAATTCACATTAAATCACTTAATTCTGACTATTTCGGGTTGCTTACTGCTAATGGACGTGTGATTTTACACAGGATTTCCTTGATTAATAAGAACATTTAAATCAGCAGCCCGGGATCCGTGCCTTTGTCCTTCGTACTCGAGCAGCAGGCTGCTCTGACTCTTCTGGTCCTGATACTGATGATAACTGCACCGTGTTTATGAGCTAGAGTCTGTCCTGAAGCATCTTTTCATCACTTCATTAAACCGCCTGATGCATTTTGAGGAGCAGTCACACGCGCTGGCATGTGGAGGGACGGACTTTTTTTTCCACCGTGAGAAAAAAAAATCTCGAATTTGATTTTCGACTTTTTTTGAGCCTACGAAGTTTTTTTTTTTTTTTTTTTTAGCCTCCGAATTTTTTTTTTCTTCAGTGGCCCTAAAACTCTTCCGTAAGTATTTATGTTTGTTTGAAGAAGAAAAAACAAAGAGAACGCTCTCCAACCGATCCAATCCATTGGTGGCGCTGTTTGTGCAAAGCAGATTTGAATCTCTTGTTAATCCAGAGAAGAAGAAAAGCACGGGCGTGTGGTCGGATTCTCTCGCGAGACTTCCGTCCAGCTAATGTTGCTAACGAGATGCTAAGTGTCTGTCCTCCGCTTGGATTTTAACCGCAGCACGAAGCGCCCCGCTCGGCTTTAGAAAAATGACTCCCCGGGCGGCCGCTGCCGGATTAACCATCATGTAGCCGCTCGTCGTCTGCTCGCTTTTACCTCAGTTTGTCGGTTTATCGTCTTTTTTTCTGTTATGTGTGGCGCTAGTTTGTGTTTCGCTCGCCGCGCCCACCACAGTCGTTTGTAATTGCGGGCTAGTTAGCCGGAAGCTAACGCTGGCTGAGCCGGCGGCAGGTGGAATCAAAGAGCTCCGGAGAGACCCGAGGGAAAAAAACCAAAACTCCCGGCCGGGTTTAAAATCACGTTATTACAGGAAATCAACGGGATTTAATCTGTCGTCCCGGCTGATGCGGACTGAATTCGGCTCACTTCTCCGGTAAAACCAGCTGAACGAGCGGCGGGCATCATGACAGGTGAGAAGATCCGCACCGCGAGGAAGGACCACAACAAGCCCAACAAGAACGACGACTGCCTGGACACGTACGAGGACGCGTCCGCCGGAACCATCCCCAACGGAACCGGGCTCCACTTCAGGTCCAACCGGGCGTTCCAGAGGGCGGCCAAGACGCCGCAGCAGCTCAACAGCATCAACGGCAATCCGCCGGTGGTGAACGATGACAACAAGAACCCGATCATCCTGAGCTCCGGCGGCTCCGGCGGCGGCCCGGAGGAGACGCACTTCCCCGTGCACGAGTGCGTGTTCCGGGGGGACGTCCGGAGGCTGTCCTCCCTCATCAGGACCCACAGCATCTCCCAGAAAGACGTGCACGGTGATTAAACGCTTTGGGGCGATTTGCGCGATTTACCGATTGCGCTGCGCAAATAAGACGATCTGTGGATCGATTAAAGGCTCCAGACACTAATAAATCAATAATCCACAGGGACGTTTATTGTTTCATCTTTGAATGTAATTCTGGTTTTAAGTTTTGATTAGTTTAAGTGAAATCTTCTCAGCATCCTTACATATGGTCCTAAATCCTGACATCTTCTAGTATTTATATTTATTAGTACTGAAGTTTTAACATCTTATTTATCTTGCTATTACCATAAAATCTTTATTTTTTCTCAATTTTATTACTGAACTGATATCAAAATTTCGATTTTAAGCCTGAAATTAGTCTCACCGTTAAATCCTTAACTTATATTTATATTTGAATGTTAAAAACTTACATTTTTTAATGTAATGACATTTTAATCCTGACTTTCTCTCTTGTTAATCTCAACATTTCACCTTTATTTCAAATCTAAATCTCCCAGATTTTAATTCCTTCCTTTGTTTGTTTGTCTTGTTTTTAATGTTAGTGTTTCATCTTTGATCTTGATCTTTTCATTTCTAATGTTTTTGTAATAAACCTTTTGTCTTTGAACACAAAAGTATCAACTTTAATCTCAATTTTGCAGATTATAATCACAACATTTTTAATTTCTTAGCGTCGTTTATCAGTTTAATCAGAATCTTTCCTCTCAGTTCCTATTTTTAAACTTCCTTATCGTTCTTTACCTGCTCCTTAGCTTCATTCATTCCCCTACAGATATTTGTCTTTCAGCTCTTTTTAAAAGATTTTAGTCTTTTTTGACGATGATTTGATCTCATATTAGTTTGTTGTTTTACTGTGTTGATCTTGTTGACTCTCTGAAAAGTGTTTTTTCTTTCTTTGTCTCCAGGTAACACACCTCTTCACCTGGCTGTGATGCTTGGCCACAAAGGTAATCCCCGATTTCTAATCATTAAAAACTGAATGAAAACCTTTATATTACACATTAGGCTGACAGACCAGCGAATACTACAATAATCCAGTAACTGTAATCCATTACTATCAACACTAAATTACTAATCAAGTAGTAACAGTTGAAATACCTTTCAGAGTAACTCCACTCCTAAAAGAAGTTACTATTTACCTTCGATTACTTAGAAAACCTTTCATTTTCAGCAATGAGGAAAGTAACTACTACTTAAAATAGTAACGAAACCATTAGTTACATTACCAAAACATACCTCAGTAACTAGTATTTAACTCTAAAGTTACTAGTAACTGTTTAATGACTAAAGCCATAGTTAGTTTTATACATTAATTAGTAAAATACTTTTAAATGAGACTTTGAAAAATATTACAAAGAAGCACAAGGTATTTTATTAAAAATACCAAGTTACTTTTAATCTACAGTAATGAGTAACTTTAATCATTACTTTTTAAAGCCGCTGCCACGTCTTCAGTAACTTGGACGTGATTTAGAATGAATTTGTTTTGAATCGTTCCAGAAATGTGAGTTTGATCAGAGATGAAGTAATAAAGTTACTCCTGACCTCTGGACTCATTTGTTTGTGTTGCTTCTGTTGTCCAATCAGAGTGCGCGCTCCTGCTGCTGGCCCACAATGCACCTGTGAAGATCAAGAACGCTCAGGGCTGGAGTCCTCTGGCCGAGGCCATCAGCTACGGCGACAGGCAGATGAGTGAGTCGTTTTTACTGCGTCTCTCTGTTTTACACTGAAACTCGCTTTTAAACTCGGTTTGATTTGAGTTTTCGACGGTTTCAGTCTTAAACTTCGTCTCCCAGAGTCCTCAGGGGAACAAATAAAACATGTCGGATCTAGTTTTAGTTGTTGATGTTCATCTCTAGCACGCTGTATTACGATGTCCGGGTTCTCCCAGTGTTAATGTTTAGAGCTCATTGTTCTCTGTGTGCTTTCAGTACTAAAACAGCACCCACTAGTGGACCAACATGAGAACTACATTGTTTTCAGCTTTTCTGCCAGAGTAAACGGACGTCGTTTTCAAAACGTTGCCATGAACACATGAAACTTTCATGAAAAAACAAAAGCTAAATCGAGGCAATTTCACTTGAAGCGTTGTCGTGGAAACGGGGCCTCAGAATCTTCCTCAACTTTAACTCTGTAATTAAAATAAAAAAAACTTGGAAGTATAGACCGTCGAAATATTTTTTCAAATGCATTGTGGATAATTTGGCTTCCCAAGTCCACACAAGTCCGGTCTCGATGGGTCCTGGACGATGTGGGCAGAGCGAGAACACGTCCAGGTATTTCATGTGTACTCGACGAGACGCGTACTTTGAATTGGATCAGTATTCGATGTCTGACTGACGACGTTTCACAAGTATAGACGAATACGCGTATTGAGAAACGGCCTTGAGCTGTCGTTGATGGAATTAGTTTTTTCTTTTCTGAGGAAGTTGTGTGTTGTCCTTTAAGCCCCGCCCCTCCTGCCAGCTGTTAGAGTTAAAGTGGAGTCCGTGGGGTGTGTGTGAGAGTCGGTTGAAGTGCTTCCCGCCGGCTTTCGGGGCTGAAAGTGGATTTGTGTGTTGACGGTGCAGATGTGCTGGAAAGCAGCCGGACTGTCGGCTTAGCGCGAGGACGCCGCGAGCTGAGCCGCTGCTGCGACATGTGACGTCCAGCCGCTCTAAATCCTGCGCAGGTTTCTGTGGCTGAGCCGAGCATTTCACTCTGTCTGTCTGTCTGTCTGTCTGTCTGTCTGTCTGTCTGTCTGTCTGTCTGTCTGTCTGTCTGTCTGTCTGTCTGTCTGTCTGTCTGTCTGTCTGTCTGTCTGTCTGTCTGTCTGTCTGTCTGTCTGTCTGTCTGTCTGTCTGCGCTCCCAGCATCCTCCTCTCCCTCAGCTTGAGATGGAGGCTGTGAGGCCGGGAAAAATGACCCTGAGTCTCTTTGGTATTCGCCTCGGCTCTCCTGCTCGGGGACCGGGAGCTTCGCTTCCAGAAGGTCACCTCGCTCAGGTGGGGGGTGGGGGGCAGCCTGGAGGGACACACAAGGACACACGGCAGGTTAAAAGGAAAATGAGCAACCAACCACAACGCTGTGTACGACCAAGCATAGAGTTCCTTGTGGTTAACTGAGAAAACCAGGACACATCTGAGACAGGAGGACATTCAGAGCTCCACCTGGGGGGGGGGGGGGGGGGGGGTGTTCACACACCTCCAGCTGATGCCATCACTGCCGCTTCACCTCCACAAACACGTCATAAAGAAACAGCGTTAGAATTGTTTTCCACAGCAGGACGAATGTGAGGGAAGAGCTGAGGTCCATCGTCTTGTCTTCAGGATTCCAATCAGCTGGGAACTTGTAAAGTCCCATTTCCCAGTTGGGGAGCATTACAACATCTAACAACTGGGAATACACCTTGTGAGGTCGATGTAATTTATAAGACCTGTGAACATATCCAGTTGTTCACTGTCCGTCGTTAAAACTGCTGTCGTGTTGAGACGTCTCAGTGTCTTCTGCAGCTCTGGGAATCGTCCCACTTTCCTTCTGGGAAGTTTTCACCCCCCACCACCCTACTTTTCACGACAGTTTGAAATCAGTCAGCCAACTGTCAAATGTGCGGTGTGTTCCAGTTATCCTCGGAAATCCCAGTTCATCAAGTTTTACTTCCCACTCTCACCTTGAGGTCGGGATTCCGAGTTTTGTTAAAACCTTTGTGTTATTGCTTTAAATTAAGACAACAAAGTTGTTCACTTTAATGACGATTTGACCTCCACCTCAGAGTTTAATGAAAGTTTATCGTTGCTGATGAAGTTCCTCCTGAAAGCAGTCGGAGCGGAAGCTGATTCCTCTCCTTTCTGTTCCTCCACAGTCACTGCCATTCTGCGTAAGTTGAAGCAGCAGTCGAGGGAGAGCGTGGAGGACAAGAGGCCCAAGTTACTGAAGGCTCTGCGGGAGGTGAGGATCCACTCCTCCGGAAAACTAAAACTTCAGGCCTTCGTGTTTCTCAACCTTCACATGTTTGTGTTTATCTGCAGCTCGGGGACTTTTATCTGGAGTTTCACTGGGACTTCCAGAGCTGGGGTGAGTCTCTACTGCAACACAAAACTGCACAAACACAAGAAAAGAGTTGAAAAGGCTTTTTTACTACAGAATTACTGGATAAAGTTTCTGACGTTCCGATCATTGTTAACAAGTACAGGGATGAAGGTCGAGGAGGATTCTATATGGTGTATTTTTATGTCGTTGCTTGTCTGTATGAAAACACACCTTAAATATATTCTTTATATATATATACATGTCTTATGTGTGTATATATTAAATATGTTTTTGATAGTCTAGTATATTTGTACTGTATACATTTTACTATATAAAACTATTTTCAATACAGAAACACAATTACAAAAGATGAGTATTGAATATTGGAGACGGGATAGGATTAAATAGGTTTTACCCCTTTTTACGCAGGTCAATCAGGTATAGGGGGTATTTGTGTGTGTTTACAAGTGTGTGTGTGTGTGTACAGTGAAATATGTGTGTGTTCCAGTGCCTTTGCTGTCCCGGATGCTGCCGTCTGACGCCTGTAAGATCTACAAGCAGGGCATCAACATCAGGTGAGACGTCAGGCGCTGGATTCAGGTCAGGAACTTGTTTTTAGAAGTGGGCCGTGACCGTGTGGACTCTCCGTCTGGATTTAGACTCGACACCACGCTCATCGACTTCACCGACATGAAGTGTCAGCGCGGAGATCTCAGCTTCATCTTCAACGGCGACGCGGCACCCTCGCAGTCCTTCGTGGTCCTCGACAACGAAGGCAAAGTGTACCAAAGAATACACCACGAGGTGAGTGGGCCGGCGGGCTCGGCTCGGTCCTGCTCGCCGCCGCCGGAACTGACGGCGGTTTGATCCCGTCCTCAGGAGTCGGAGATGGAGACCGAAGAGGAAGTGGATATTCTGATGAGCAGCGACGTCTACTCCGCTACTCTGTCCACCAAGTCCATCTCCTTCTCCCGCAGTCAGATCGGCTGGCTCTTCAGAGAAGACAAAACCGTAAGGCTCAGCGACGCCAGCATGAACAGAGACCGTGAACGCACCGCCAACACCAACCCGAAACTACAGCACAACCCAAATATGACCGAGCAGCCAAAACAAAAAGTACTCTGAAACTACTGTAAGAGGAGGAAATACACTTCTACCCAACACATATAGGAACTGGTCACAGAAAGACAGAAATTAATCCACAAATCAACCACGAAGAAATGAAAACTAACCAGTGACAAACCAAAACATGAGAGAAAGATCTGCAGCGCCACACTCAGGAAATAAATAAATCACAATGATGTTTAGAAAATCATCAAACTCCACAAATAATGTTCAGATAACTACAAAAATACAGAGTCTCCCTTGAAGGCTAGAAAAGCAGCTCAAAAAACTACTGAGAAGTCCAACTAATTTACACAGAATGACTAAAATAACAGTAAAGAAAACCTCTCAGAGAATCAAACCGAGGAAACAAACACTTAGACACTCAATGAAGTGGAAACTATGATCATATTTATAACAATAAGAGCCCAAACCATCAAAACTCCAGAAAATGATCACAAACTGACAAACATTAAACAATTAGATCAATGCAGAGACACAAAATGAGCAACAGAGACTCTGAAACCCAAAATGATCACATGTATAGATAAAGATAAACCAAGATTCATAAAATCCACCAGAAGGTTTCATTACAAGTAATCAATGGGATTACAAATTTAGATCAAATTCACAGCAACTCGCAAAATGACCAGAGAATCATAAAGTCATTGAAAACTTCCAACATGATTCAAACGATGAAGATGGAGACACGAAACTACACAACTTGATGAACTACAGGACAAAATGGTGACGAGAAAGATGGAGATGTTGAGAACGGTGTGTGTTGGTGTGCAGGAGAGGGTGGGGAACTTTCTGGCAGACTTCTATGCAGTGAACGGTTTGGTCCTGGAGTCCAGGAAGCGGCGTGAGCACCTGAGCGAGGAGGACATCCTGAGGAACAAAGCCATCATGGAGAGTCTGAGCAAAGGAGGCAGCATCACCGAGCAGAACTTCGAGGTGAGCTTCTGTCTGTCTGTGGTCGTCTGTTTGTGTCTGAGCCTTCACCTCCTCCTCCTCCTCCTCCTGCAGCCGGTGAGGAGACAGTCGCTCACAGCTCCTGCTCCAAACACCATCTCCTGGGAGGAGTACATCACCGCAGAGCACGGCAAGTAAGTATCCTGTCAGCACCAATCAGCAGCTTAATGAGCAGATCAGTCCTGCAGCACTTCCTGAAGTGTGTGTGTGTGTGTGTGTGTGTGTGTGTGTGTGTGTGTGTGTGTGTGTGTGTGTGTGTGTGTGTGTGTGTGTGTGTGTGTGTGTGTGTGTGTGTGTGTGTGTGTGTGTGTGTGTGTGTGTGTGTGTGTGTGTGTGTGTGTGTGTGTGTGTGTGTGTGTGTGTGTGTGTGTGTGTGTGTGTGTGTGTGTGTGTGTGTGTGTGTGTGTGTGTAGGCCGCCTCACCTCGGCAGGGAGCTGCTGTGTAAGGAGAGCAAGAAGAACTTCAAGGCCACGGTGGCCATGAGCCAAGATTTCCCTCTGGGCATCGAGTCGTAAGTACATCCTTACATCTGTTTCCGTGGGGGGGGGGGGGGGGTGAAGGGTTTCTGTTCATCTGTTGAGGCTTCATGGAGCTGTGTAACACTGGACTGAACTTTCATGATCAGAGCTTGACGCCTCATCAACACCTGAAAAAGTCAGAATTCACTGTTGGACACTGACTTCCTTCCTGAACCAACCCAGCGACTGGTTTCACCTGCTGGAAACTCACTTCAGTTGACTAACTGGTGTGAAAGATGTTGAGTTCAAACTAAATGTTGCTGCAGCAGAATGAAAACATGAGTAAATAATGTAATATATGAGAGCAGTGTGGGATAGTCTCTAACGATTAAGAAAAATAAACTCCTATTCTCCTCCTCATACCTGGAGAACATCTGTGAACAGCTCGGTGGAACATCGGGGCTTCCAGAGTGGGTCTCTTGTTCATGTGAATCTCTGTGTCATGTGACTTCCTGTCCTCCGTCTGCAGGTTACTGAATGTGCTGGAAGTCATCGCTCCGTTCAAACACTTCAACAAACTGAGAGAGTTCGTCCAGATGAAGCTGCCTCCAGGTTTCCCCGTCAAACTCGGTACGTGTGAGTCAGCCCAGAGTTAACGTCGCTGCTCTGTACTGCAGAGCGAGAGAAACTCTTACTGCACTTTCCACTAGTGTCGGTACCTGGTACCAGGTACTCTCGTGGTACCAGGTACTCTCGTGGTACCAGGTACTTTCCTGGTTCCTCCTCGAGGTTCCCAGCGAGCTGAGGCCAGTGGACAATGTGACGCATCACGACACAGATGAGTCAGACGGCGTCTCGTCCATCTTTAAAACCCGGTCTCCCAGCCAGATACCACCGGTGTTTAGAATGAACTGGTTTCCTTGTTAACTGGTGACCTTCTTCCTCAACATTTCCTCTTCACAGCAGATGTTAAAAACCCGACCAGAACCTGTAGCTGTCCTGGAGAACACTGTTTAACCACATTTCTGTTAAAGTTTAAAGTATCGTAGCGTTTGTACATTACATTACATTTAATATTACCATGAGTCCATTTATTGTCTTAACGATCCACTTTGAGTATCTTCGCTGAAAATGATTACTCGTGTGCAAAGAAGTACTCATGTTTCAGTAAAGATGATCTCAGAATTCAAGTAAACTCAAGTAAAAGTACTGTTGTGAAAATATCAGGCATTGACTCCGTGTTTGTAAACGATCAAAGTAACTAATACTCTGAATACTTTCTATTGAGTACTAAATCATTTTACCAGTGACTGAAGCAAAGTAATAGGTTTTATTTCATGAGGTGATTTTCTTTGAGAGATTTGGTAGCAGATCAAAAGACAATTTAACTTCTAGTTTATTCTTGTGAAAGTTTTAGTACTTGTAGTACTCTGTTTAAGTTACAAACTGGGTGAAGTATCTGTACTTGAGTATATGAACCGTCTTCCTGCAGACATCCCGGTGTTTCCCACCATCACGGCCACCGTCACCTTCCAGGAGTTTCGCTACGACGACTTCGACGCGTCGCTCTTCTTCATCCCGGCCGAGTACAAAGAGGATCCGAGCCGCTTCCCCGACCTCTGACCTCTGACCCCTGACCTCTGACCTCTGACCAGAGCAGCGGGAGCAGGACCAGGCTGTAAATATCGATCTGCCCCAGAGAGAGAACCCTCGCTCTGCTCCTCCTTTAGCCGACGGATCCAAAGCAAACGGATGTAGAGCCGCAACATCAAACTTTATTTTTCCGTCTGCAACAAAAACTACCAGATGTTTGTTTTCTGCTCAAAAACAATGAAAAGTAACAAAAGAACAAACCAGTTCGTTTAAATCATTTCCTTCATCTTCCACTTTTCTTTTTTATTCTTTTGTTTTTCACGTTTTAGTTTTTAGAAACGGCGGAAGTTGCTTGAATTTAAGATTTAGAACATTTGACGTAAAATATCTGGAGCCGGTTTTTATTTAATTATTTATTCAATTAAAATCTGAGTTTCCAAATATTCATAAAAGTATTAGATCATATAAAATATATGTTTTCAGTTGAAGGCCACTAATTGCTGTTAGAGGAACAGCTGGGATTCAAACCGGGTTCCGTCTCACTCGGGTCATAATGATGCGTGTTGATGGCCGACACACGATTTAAATGAGACGTAATTCCTTCACATCTACATACGTACTTTTACTTATTTTATAAATATTTTGTCCATGTCAAATTGTTGTGACACTTAAAAAAACAACTGAGTCTTTTAAGTCTTTTTTTAGTTTGACTGTCGAGGGATTTGTGACACTAAATATTTTTAATGAGTATCGGTCCTCATGTTTTTACTTAAAAAAAACTTAAGTCATTCAAAGATATTAAGCTCTGTAATACCGCTCAGTACCAGCAGGTGGTGCAGCGAGTCACCAACCTCTTCATGTATTCAGGAGAAAAGACTGATTCGAACGTAATGACTCACTGCTGCCACCTAGTGCACAAAGATAGTTACCCCAATCTGACGTAGTTTTAAACAGGATAAAGACCCTCGAATCGCCGCTCAGACTGAATCGTTCTGAACTTATTTAAACTGCTTTGTTCACACATTTCCTTTCTAAATGATAAAACACGGAGCAGAGAAACTGATGAACAAGCAGTTAAAAGATTTTTTTTTATTTTTACTTCATTCTTATTCAGTTTTTTAACTTTATTTTTCTTTTTTTTTTGTGCAGAAATCGTGAATATTTTTTTGGTGCAGACGGAAAACGAACCTGATTGTTCGCGTCTGGTTTAGCTTCACGACTCCGATCACACTGAAACGTGAACTCTGAGCAGGAGGCGCTGGACTCCAGTGGAACTTCACCTGCTGAGCAGCTGCCGCTCTGCTCTACTGTGAAAGCTGGGAAAAAAACACTCTTCCTCATCTTCATCACGGCACCCCTCCTCATCCTCATCACCCACCTTCAAGCTGCACCGACGCCGTCATCTGTAAATACTTTGTGCGTCACCGAGAAGAACCACGAATATATCCTCAAACTGAGCTTAATACGCATTTCTATCTTATATTCCAAATATATATATATGAATATATTAACTCGAAGGAGTAACACTGTGTAGCAATACATCTCCAGTACTTCTGAATGTTCTAACGCAGCTGGGAGGCGGCGGTGGCGCGGTGGTGAAGTGTTTCCTGCTCCTTCAGGTTCGCCGTGAGCGGGTACGTTGTCCCGTGTGGGCGGGAGAGCCGGGACGTCAGGTAAACCGTTCAGTTCCACACGGCGGCGTGTTTTAACACTAAATCCATCTGGAAAACACCTCTTAGTGCTGATGCATCCTCCGCGACGCTCGTCCAACCGGTTCCTGTTTTTGACACGTGCCGCCGGCGTACGTACCGCCACACCGACGAGGCGAGCTGTGAAGTGACGTGGTCGGAACTGTCCTGACGAGTAATAATCTGATCCATCGAGCTTCAGCTGATGTGTACTGCAACCATAACCTACTTCACGTCCCTTTAAATAAAACACCAGCATCCTGTTTCAACCCACTCTGTGCTCGTGTCGTGAAAACAAACCAGCCTGGAGGGTGGAGCCGACCCAGAACCGGGTTGGAGGGACGTGGGCGTGGCCTCCAGTGTTCCACTTCTTATTTTTAAAAGCTGCACTGAAGGATTTCTGAGCCATCGATTGGCTGTCTACTGTAATTTCTGGACTATTGAGTGCCCGAACATAAGCCACACCCACCTAATTTAAAGGGAAAGGTCTGAGTTATGTGATTCACCTGATGAACGCATCGGTGGCATGAAGCTTGTAACCCCATAAAAATCTAGACATTATTTTTGTTTAAGCTGCAGGGTTCAAAGTGTGTGGGGGAAAAAGTAGCTGCTTATAGTCCTGGAATTACGGTAGTTTTTAAATGGGTTTAATCAGGTCAAACAAAGTATATCTGTTAACAATGGGATGTTCCTGACAGTCTGGAAGAGGTTTTCCGCAGCTCTTTTTATTACTGGTTTTGCACTAAAATACGAACATAATTAGTAGTTCTATCGTCCACAAATATATATATATATATATATATATATATATAATCCTGGGTAAACTCATCCCCCTGACCTCCAGATTTGTCCTGTGTCCGTTCTCTTCTGGCCCCCTCAAGAGGCCACGACTCGCACTTCAGAAACCACTTGGTGACTTCACGTCCTGTGGAGCTGATTTACTAAACTGACTGCAATCTGCAACTTCACCGCTAGATGTCACCAGAGCTTTAAATACAGGGGGGAAAAATAGCTGCTTTTCATTTTAATAGTTTTCTGCTGCAGTTTAGATTTATTTCACCTTTTATTAACAAATATTTCCACTTAAGAATTTGCTAAAATGTTTTGGATGGGTAGTAGTCCTCCTGATTTGTATTTTAAGGAGATCAGCTTCATTCAGTCTGTCGCATTCCGACTTGCATTTTCTTCTGGAAATGCAAACCTCGTTATTATTCATAATAACAAGGCCTAATGTCAAGCCTCCTGCGTGATGACGTCATGTCCACTGCCCAATCAGCCCGCTGAGTGCGTGTGACGTCACGTCCACACTCGTCCTCGAGAGGAAGAAGCAGCGAAAGCGGAGCAACGAGGACTTTAACCGAGTTAAACCGGAGTTTTGAGGACAGAATGCGGTCATGTGTCCCCCAGTAAAGTGCGAGAGGACTCGGAGAGACGGAGAGAGACGCTGCTGAGGCGGAAACCACGGACAGAGTGCGGAACTGCGACCGGAAGTTAGCCGTGTTTAGCTCAGCTGTTAGCAGGAGTTCTTTGTTGTTGTGACGAATTGAGGAGGAACCAGGAGGAACCAGGAGGAACCAGGGGTGTGAGGAGCTCCGGGGATCCTCAGGGTCATGTCCATTCTGCCCCCCGGTGAGTTCCAGTAACGCTTCCCCAGACAGGAGCTCGGAGTCATGGGGAACTGTCTCAAGTCTCCAACCTCGGACGACATCTCTCTGCTCCACGAGTCCCAGTCGGACCGGGCCAGCTTCTCCACAGACCCGGACCAGGAGCCCCCCCCTCCCTACCAGGTCAGGTCCCCCCCACAAAAGAAAGAAAAACAAATCCCCTGTAGTCTGAGGAGGAGAGAATACTTTTACTCCACAACACTTCGACATACTTGCAGTGACGCTCAATAAGTGTACAAGTACCCAAGTGTAGTACTTAGTTACATTAGTGTGTTAGTAATTCATTACTTTTAACCTTTGTGCATAGTATGGTGGGAAAAACCTAAATATTAATTTGTTACAGTAATTGGATTTGTAATTAGTGCAAATTACCCTTATGTATGTCTGAAGTTACACATTTATAGTAGAAAGTAATACAATGGCAAGTGTCCAAATACCCTGCTCAGGTACTGTGGAGAGTGTCTGTTACCTTCTCCAACGTGTATCTTCGTCTACGTGTATTTATTTCCTTATTTATTGGTATGTACTTATGTATTTTACAACATTTTGCAAAAACCTTTAACCAGATTTCCATTAAACTTCAGGGATTATTTGTCATCATCAGGATCAATCCATTAGATTGGGACGTTAACGTTTAACCGTTTAAATCCCCAAAACTGTGAAAAAATGTCCCACACAAAGTGGATGAGAGAGGCAATCAAAGGAGATCAGCGTCTGTTGCCATGGAGACGCTCCCTGCTCAGGGTTCCACAGTGATGTAGCTTACCTGACAGGCTAGTTAGCATTGATATGAGCTAACGGCTATTGTGCTTGCCATGCTAACTCCGTTCCACAAATACATATGACGTTGGCGACGGTCTGTGCTCTACCGAGTGTAGCTCTAGTTATTAAAGTAGGAAGAATTTACACCATTTAAATTCTTTACTATGTAGCCAACTAGAGTACTTGAACATTTATATCAGTATTTGTTATTTATTACTGACGCCGCTGCTTTTAGCTTCACCTGCTGATAAACAACAGCTTCAGTATCGGCTTTAAGTACTAACACCTAAAATAAAGACTAGAAGTGTACAGCTTCAATTGAAATGCCAGTTTTTTATCATACAATGAGTTATATTGTCTTGAAGGTACAATTGTAATCTGTAAAATCACTGTGTGTGTGTGTGTGTGTGTGTGTGTGTGTGTGTGTGTGTGTGTGTGTGTGTGTGTGTGTGTGTGTGTGTGTGTGTGTGTGTGTGTGTGTGTGTGTGTGTGTGTGTGTGTGTGTGTGTGTGTGTGTGTGTGTGTGTGTGTGTGTGTGTGTGTGTGTGTGTGTGTGTGTGTGTGCAGGAGCAGGCACACATGCCCCTGTACCACCCGACGCCCAGCCAGGCCCGACTGGCCACACAGCTGACGGAGGAGGAGCAGATCCGCATCGCTCAGCGCATCGGGCTGATCCAGCACCTCCCCCGCGGCGTGTACGACGGCGGGCCGGACGGATCGGAGAAGAAGATCCGAGAGTAAGTGTTGTTCTACGTACCATGAGAGTTGTCTTCTGATTTTGTTGTTCTTGTACAATGACTCTATTCTATCCTCGCATGACGCTCGTCTCGGACCGAGTCTGACACTGTTTGTCTGGGTTGTTTCATCGTGTAGCTTGTTTAAAGACCTTCAGGTTTTACTAAACCTGCTGATACAGATTGTAATAGTTCAAATGAGACTGGTGGTGTTTTACTCTGCTGCTCGTACCTGATGAGGTGTGTGTGTGTGTGTGTGTGTCTCACTGCAGGTGTGTGATCTGTATGCTCGACTTTGTTTACGGAGACCCGATCCGGTTCCTGCCCTGTATGCACATCTATCACATGGACTGTATAGACGACTGGCTGATGAGGTCCTTCACCTGCCCCTCCTGCATGGAGCCTGTGGACGCTGCCCTGCTCTCCACCTACGAGACCAACTGACCCCCGTCGACCCCTCCACCACCTCCACGTCCTCCTGCAGAGCGACAGGAAGCAGAAACTGAAGAGACACTGCTGTGAAGTCACTGCAGCGACTTGCTGCTCTGCCCCGTCGGCCCCGCCCAGCTCCGTCAGCTCCGTCGGCCCCGCCCAGCTCCGTCAGCCCCGCCGGCACCTTACCTTCAGCGGGACTCGTGGGTGTGGGTTCCTCCTGAGCCGGCCTCAGTGGAGCTTCACTCCCGGCCCATCGGGCTGCCAGGCGTTGATCTGAGGTTTTCCTCACCTGCCGCTCTCTCCGGCTGTTTGTTGCATCTGGACCTCTTCCCTCTGCAGAAAAGGATCGTTTCAGCTGTTCCGGGTCTGTGAAGCGACGGAGCTGCACTCTTCAGGGTCTGAGGAGGAAACGTGGCCCAACAACTGTAGCTGAACGTGTTTCTGAAGGTTTACACACCGGGGGGGGCGAATAGAAGCTGCAAAATCAATCCAAAGTGTTTGTTCACTGAGCAGCACGTTGCCTTGGTTCCCCTCAGACTGAAGGTTTACTAGAAACACCAACTGAACCAAACCCGGTCAACGCAGAGGGACGAAGTAAAGAAACCAAACAATAGAATTCAAACTGGGGAAAAAGAAAAGGTAATTACAAAACTATAAAAAGCCCAGAAGTGGACCGTGTAGAACTCCGTCTGTCTTCACTGCAATTATGAAAATATCCAAGAAAAGTCTTTCTGCTTCAGAGTTTTAAATCTTAAGTTCAACTTTATTATTATTATTATCTAATTAAAATGATTTGTTCTGCTCCATGTGGGCAGTTCATAGAGAACCTTTGGGGGGAAAAAGTTTCGAAAAACTCACCAAAATGTTCTTTTTTCATTGACGAATACCATCAAGTGACGTAACAGACGAGTTCAGGGTGTAAATAATCTGCATTATTCCCAGTATGAAAGGAAAGCAACAACATTAATGGGCCACGAACGGATCCCTGAGGAACTCCGGTTGAAAAGAAAAGACTGAATTTTACCATTTTTCTTTATGAAAGAAAAGAAAATCGGTTTTGCTGATAAAGTTCAGAAATGTCAAACGTTTTGCTTAAAACATTGAAGACCACTGACACGCCCCTGGGAGGAGAATTACCCGACTCTTACTGGATCTATTTGATCACTTGGAAACGAAATCTGAAGTAAAATCCAAAATGAGAAAAAATTTGGCTTTTCTGTAAATATGTACAGCGGAGTGTCATCAGCATATCGGTGAATAAAGGAAGTCAGAGTAATGACTTGATCCAACGATGGACACCAACCTGAAACCATCAAAAGGCCAAAGGTCAGGGACCCCCCCCCCCCCCCCCCCCGGTGTGTAAAGTCTGATATTCTGAAGCTGAAGCAAGACTGGGCCACACACACACACACACACACACACACACACACACACACACACACACACGTGGAGATTTGCACTTTACTTAAAGGACACTGTCTAAAAACAGTATATTAATATATGTACCGTGTAACCTTGCACTATCAACACTTCAATCCTCTTTTCTCAAGAAGCTTCACTCCCTTTTTATTTGTGTGGATTTCTTTTATTAGATTTTAATTTGTGGAGGATCAGACGTTTGTTCAGAGATAAAGAAAGTTTAGTTTTCACAGTTTGGAGAAGGTCGATCGTTTCGCTCAGTTTAAACTCCGATCGTTCAGATTATCAGATTATTATTGATCATTTATGAGAAAACTGAAATTGTGAAAATAATTTGTCTAGTAGAGAAAAGTATAATTAATTTCAGAGGAAATCCAAAATAATGTTTAAAAAAAACAGAAATATTTTGTCTGAAAATGTTTTTATTTTATTGAGTGACCATTCATTAAGATGAAAGAAAAAAATAATTGAAAGGATAAAAAAATTTACAAATGAAAATAAACTTTCTGATTTGAATTTCACATTATCGAGCATAAAATCAAAATATTTAAAAAGAATGTACGACTTAATAATAGTACGATTTTATCCAAATAAAATCATATTTAAGCAAGAAAAGTGAGAATTAATCCCAATCTTGGGACAGAATCTAAACGGTGTAAATGAGTAGAACCAAAGTAGATTAAACTTGAAGTCTAAACTGTGACGATGGAGTTCGACCTTTGACCTTTGACCTTTGACCTTCTCCGGGCCTCCTGCTGGGATTTCACCCGATTCTCTTCTCCTTTGTTTTTCAGTTTCTTCTGAACATGAATCTCGCCTGTAACCTCCGTTCATCCCTTCATTTTCTTTCCCTTAGAGGACGAAACGCCTCGTGTACAAACAAAAAAAAAGAAATAAAAGCAGGAAAATGTGAAAAGTGAGTTTTTGTTTGAGCGGCTGAGGAGGAAGATGATTGCAGCTGAATGATGAAAAGTCTTGCAAACAAAGAAATGTCCCAAACAAAACATCTTCACAAAGTGACGACGGCATCAATTCAAGGTCTAGTTTTACTTCAAAATAAAAGTAAAGTAGTTGTTTTGTGGTAAAGTTTGTTGTTTTCACGCCGGGAGGAGAAAGTGAATCTAGTGTGAAGTAAAGTCACTAATTGTTCTAATTACCACGTGGAGAATCCGCTGGTCGTTGTGCAGGGATGAACTTTAAGCTGATTTAAAGCGACACCGTGCAGAGATTACGCTTTTACACATTATTTGGTTATTTGCTGCGTCGCGTGTCGCCACGTTAATTTCTCCAGAACGTTCCCAGACGGACAGCAGGGATTTAGCTTTTCCTGCCGGGAAGTGGAGACGAGTCTCGTTCAAGTGAAAAAAAACAAAACACGGCACAACGGCACCCACTGGTGGCCCAACGCGCTAACTACATGCTTTCTGCCGTTGCCGTGGAAACCGACTTTTTCCAAGACATTGTTATGTAAACGTGAAACTTTTCTTCGATGTGTTTTTACCTGAAACGTCGTGTTTAAACGGGGTCGGAATGTTAAACGGAAACATTCTTTTCATTTCAGCTCTGGAGAAAATTCCAGATTAACATTTAATTCATGAGAAAACTGAGAGAAACAACGAAGTGCAGGGAAACGAGGTTTTCACAAGGTCCGAAAACAAAGAGTGGGATTGCGACACGTCTCCAGATTAACAGTTAATCAGCTTCACGTTCAGATTTAATGAACTTCTGAAGGTCAGCAGCAGTAATGAGCTTCAGTTTGGGATTAAATCAAATGTCTGCAAACACCCGAGGCTGAAGGAAGACGGTGGAAGGAAACATTCCCACTCCAAGATTAAATCTGTTTATGTTCTATTAAAGCTCACAGGTTTCACCTTTTCTCGAAACTCAAACGTGTGTCGCTTTTTATTAACTTTTATCAACGACCTGCAATGGAACGTTGAACCACACGTCACAGGAACTCAACTTACTTAGTTACTTTAGGACTCTGAGACGTTCAGGAAAATCTAATGAATATGAATAAAATCAGAAGATCAAACAGTTTTAATGTGCTAAAACTATTTTTTTTTAATTGGTTGAAGTTTCTCGGATGAAATCAAATTTCTTCCAAATAAAGTATTTTTTATATAATGTATAATATAATGTTTTTAACTGAACACCACTATTAAAATAGGAAGTGTCGTGAGTGAGGAACAAAGTTATTATATATTATTATTATTGTCGCATTTTGTAATTGAAGTAAAAAATTTAAGGAAAAATGTCGAGATTTTTTATGAAGTAAATAGTTCGAGTATAAATATTGAGAATAATTAAAAAAAAACTAAACTTTTTTTAATTAAAAAGCTCAAACTGTTTTGAGGATTTTGTTGTTTTTGATCATTTTTTTTTACATTTTTGCTTCTTAGTAAAAAAAAAAGGTAAAAATAGACACGAAGTTAGAATTTTATTAAGTCAATTCTATCAATAAAATGCATTTTATTTGTGACTCAATATTAATTAAAACCTTTAAAAACATTGAAATGAATAAATTGTCAAATTGTGGAATTTGTTTTACTTTTCTTCAGTAAGATTTTATCTTTTTATCTCCGTTTAAACTTTAATGTCAAACTGAACAAAAATAATGTGATCTATGTGTTTCCTGTGTTTTTGCTTGGTTGCCATGGAAACAGGAGGAGACCAACCCCACGTTCAGTATTTGTTTATTGAGATGCTGAGGAGTCGGTCCGACACCAGGAGATCCGAATCACGTTGTTTTTTTATTCCGTCCATCACGTTTGGCTCCGTTGCTGCCTCCAGGCGCTCTGGCGTCTGCAGGCCGGCGGCGAGCGTCTTCAGGGTTTGTACATCCCGTGGAAGGTGACGGGGATGCTGCACTCCACCTCGGCCCGGGCGATCTCCGACAGGTCTTTGGCGTTGAGGATCAGGAGGTACCCGGGTCTCTGGGATCCCGGCGCCGCGATGATGGTGAGCAGTATTCCTGCGGGGAGGAGCAGACCAGCATCACTCCACCGTCACGAGTCGCCCGCGGAGGCCGAGGCTCGCCGGGAGAACCGGAACCGGGACTCACCGTCATCTTCGTCCACGCTGTCCGGGTTCTGGACGAAGAGCGGCTCCGACGGGTACGAGTCCGGCTCCTGCCACACCCAGGTCTCCTTGGTCCGCACGTTCAGCTTGCAGATCTGGAACCAGAGCGGGAGTCAGCCTCACACACACACACACACACACACACACACACACACACACACACACACACACACACACACACACACACACACACACACACTCACCCTGTCGGGGATGAAGTGGTTCAGTCCGAGGCCGTACGCGTATGTGTAGTTTTTCCCTCCACACTTGTGGTAGTTGATCTGAGGGAACTCAAAGGCTGCAATGACATCATCATCATCGTCATCATCGTCGTCATCACATTGGTATGGTTGGTTCAGAGTGTTAGTTGGTGCAGTGAGCTGGTTGGTTCAGTGTTAGTTGGTGCAGTGAGCTGGTTGGTTCAGTGTTAGTTGGTGCAGTGAGCTGGTTGGTTCAGAGTGTTAGTTGGTGCAGTGAGCGGGTTGGTTCAGTGTCAGTTGGTGCAGTGAGCTGGTTGGTTCAGTGTGTTAGTTGGTGCAGTGAGCGGGTTGGTTCAGAGTGTTAGTTGGTGCAGTGAGCTGGTTGGTTCAGAGTGTTAGTTGGTGCAGTGAGCTGGTTGGTTCAGAGTGTTAGTTGGTGCAGTGAGCGGGTTGGTTCAGTGTCAGTTGGTGCAGTGAGCTGGTTGGTTCAGTGTGTTAGTTGGTGCAGTGAGCTGGTTGGTTCAGTGTTAGTTGGTGCAGTGAGCTGGTTGGTTCAGAGTGTTAGTTGGTGCAGTGAGCTGGTTGGTTCAGTGTGTTAGTTGGTGCAGTGAGCTGGTTGGTTCAGTGTTAGTTGGTGCAGTGAGCTGGTTGGTTCAGAGTGTTAGTTGGTGCAGTGAGCTGGTTGGTTCAGTGTGTTAGTTGGTGCAGTGAGCTGGTTGGTTCAGTGTTAGTTGGTGCAGTGAGCTGGTTGGTTCAGAGTGTTAGTTGGTGCAGTGAGCGGGTTGGTTCAGAGTGTTAGTTGGTGCCCTGGTCGTTACCCTGTCGCGGTCCAGAGAACAGCACCTCGGGCTCCAGCCACACCGTCCCGTCGGCGTGCATGGTGGCGGTGGCGGTAGTGTACGGGAGACTCACAAGGTTCTTCCCCTGCTCCTCCTGCAGACGGAGCAAAGCATGATGGGAAGAATCCAGCAGTAGAGTGTCTGAGGGGGGTGGGGGCGGATGATGGGGGGTGGAGGGTGGGGGGGGCTCACCTTGTGGACGTCCAGTGGAATCACGTAGCGACGCACCTCCGGCTGCGGCGCCATCATGGCCGCCTTCTTCACCTCCTCCCAGTTGGTCCTCAGGTTGGCGAGCCACAAGTAGTTGTAGACGAACTCGAAGCTGAGAGAGAGAGAGAGAGAGAGAGAGAGAGAGAGAGAGAGAGAGAGAGCGGATTGAGTGGCGGCGCCCCCGTGTGGCCGTCACCTGTCAGACTCGCGGTTACCCCTTCCAGGAGCAGAGGTCGAACACGATGAAGCCGTCGTCCTCGTAGGTGTTGATGTGGTGGAACATGCCGATGGCGGCGCCTTTAAACTTCACGTCGATGTACTCTCCCGGGTTCTTCCTGGCGATGTGGAACAACGTCTGGAAGAGAAAAAGGAGATCTGAAGGAGGAGAAGAGCTGAAATAACAAATAAACCACTGACAGCTTCAGGTCTGCAGAAAGAAATAAAAAACTGATGTGTCCATTCAGGTTAACTGAAAGAGACAAAAAAAGACTCCGATTGATGGAAAAAGACACAAAATAAACACAACTTGACTCAAAAGTACTTTAGAAGGACACAGAACGAGGCCAAATGTGTATCTAAAGTATTAAGTTTCCAGAGAACGTGATAATAAACCTCCATCCTCCTTATTCTCTTCTTCACCTTCACCATGTGGCTTCTGCTTCCACCTGTCTGAGGACCTGATTGAAACCAGGAACCAGTTTACTGCCCTGAAACACGTTACAGCAAATCCAGATAAAAAGATCCGGGGAAAAAACTCAACAAAACTTATTAAACACAACAAATCCAGTTCAGAAAACTGCAGTAATCAGTGTCAATCCAGGCCGAAAAACTTAACCTGTCCTGAAAACCGGTTTAACACTATAAACACCTCAGACTCTGGAAACAGTGATCTAGACCAGAACACAAACTCAGGGTTCAGGTTCCTGAGTACCAGGGTCCAGTTACCCGGACCCCTGGTACATACGTATGAGGTCTAACCCCGGCCCTGGTCCTGGTTCTAGGTGTATATGAGGTCTAACCCCAGCCCTGGTACTCCAGGTCTTACTCCTTGGCTCTCGTTGGACTCGAAGCAGTCCATGTAGTTGGAGCCTCGGATGCTCCAGGCGCTCAGGAACTTCAGCAGGTTGATTTTCACCGGCGTCTCCACGAAGACGAAGTAGTTCTCCGACATGCCGAAGCTGAGAGAGAGAGAGAGAGCGAGAGAGAGAGCGAGAGAGAGAGAGAGAGAGAGAGAGAGAGAGAGAGAGAGAGAGAGAGAGAGAGAGAGAGAGAGAGAGAGAGAGAGAGAGAGAGAGAGAGAGAGAGAGAGAGAGAGAGAGAGAGAGAGCGATTGAAGAAACTGCGTAGGTAAAGCGAGGAGACAAGAGGAACCGCCCCCACCTGTGGACGTAGGAGGGCTTGAAGCGCTCGGCGCTGGGGAATTGCACCACCACCTTGGACTTCTCCACCGGGTCCGACTTATCTGAGGAGCAAAGAGACGGTGATGGATCACCTGCTGATCTGCACATTTAATTTTGACAGTCACCGTAATAACAATCCAACTTGGTACTTTTATTTTGACAGTCTCTGTAATAACAATCCAACTTGGTACTTTTATTTTGACAGTCTCAGTGATAACAATCCAACTTGGTACTTTTATTTTGACAGTCTCTGTAATAACAATCCAACTTGGTACTTTTATTTTGACAGTCTCCGTGATAACAATCCAACTTGGTACTTTTATTTTGACAGTCTCCGTGATAACAATCCAACTTGGTACTTTTATTTTGACAGTCTCCGTGATAACAATCCAACTTGGTACTTTTATTTTGACAGTCTCCGTGATAACAATCCAACTTGGTACTTTTATTTTGACAGTCTCCGTAATAACAATCCAACTTGGTACTTTTATTTTGACAGTCTCCGTGATAACAATCCAACTTGGTACTTTTATTTTGACAGTCTCCATGATAACAATCCAACTTGGTACTTTTATTTTGACAGTCTCCGTAATAACAATCCAACTTGGTACTTTTATTTTGACAGTCTCAGTGATAACAATCCAACTTGGTACTTTTATTTTGACAGTCTCCGTGATAACAATCCAACTTGGTACTTTTATTTTGACAGTCTCCGTAATAACAATCCAACTTGGTACTTTTATTTTGACAGTCTCCGTGATAACAATCCAACTTGGTACTTTTATTTTGACAGTCTCCGTGATAACAATCCAACTTGGTACTTTTATTTTGACAGTCTCCGTAATAACAATCCAACTTGGTACTTTTATTTTGACAGTCTCCGTAAAAACAATCCAACTTGGTGGTTTTATTTTGACAGTCTCCGTAAAAACAATCCAACTTGGTGGTTTTATTTTGACAGTCTCCGTAAAAACAATCCAACTTGGTGGTTTTATTTTGACAGTCTCCGTGATAACAATCCAACTTGGTACTTTTATTTTGACAGTCTCCGTAAAAACAATCCAACTTGGTGGTTTTATTTTGACAGTCTCCGTAAAAACAATCCAACTTGGTGGTTTTATTTTGACAGTCTCCGTGATAACAATCCAACTTGGTACTTTTATTTTGACAGTCTCTGTAATAACAATCCAACTTGGTACTTTTATTTTGACAGTCTCCGTGATAACAATCCAACTTGGTACTTTTATTTTGACAGTCTCAGTGATAACAATCCAACTTGGTACTTTTATTTTGACAGTCTCTGTAATAACAATCCAACTTGGTACTTTTATTTTGACAGTCTCCGTGATAACAATCCAACTTGGTACTTTTATTTTGACAGTCTCCGTAATAACAATCCAACTTGGTACTTTTATTTTGACAGTCTCCGTGATAACAATCCAACTTGGTACTTTTATTTTGACAGTCTCCGTGATAACAATCCAACTTGGTACTTTTATTTTGACAGTCTCCGTAATAACAATCCAACTTGGTACTTTTATTTTGACAGTCTCCGTGATAACAATCCAACTTGGTACTTTTATTTTGACAGTCTCCGTAATAACAATCCAACTTGGTACTTTTATTTTGACAGTCTCCGTGATAACAATCCAACTTGGTACTTTTATTTTGACAGTCTCCATGATAACAATCCAACTTGGTACTTTTATTTTGACAGTCTCCGTAATAACAATCCAACTTGGTACTTTTATTTTGACAGTCTCAGTGATAACAATCCAACTTGGTACTTTTATTTTGACAGTCTCTGTAATAACAATCCAACTTGGTACTTTTATTTTGACAGTCTCCGTGATAACAATCCAACTTGGTACTTTTATTTTGACAGTCTCCGTGATAACAATCCAACTTGGTACTTTTATTTTGACAGTCTCCGTGATAACAATCCAACTTGGTACTTTTATTTTGACAGTCTCCGTGATAACAATCCAACTTGGTACTTTTATTTTGACAGTCTCCGTAATAACAATCCAACTTGGTACTTTTATTTTGACAGTCTCCGTAAAAACAATCCAACTTGGTGGTTTTATTTTGACAGTCTCCGTAAAAACAATCCAACTTGGTGGTTTTATTTTGACAGTCTCCGTAAAAACAATCCAACTTGGTGGTTTTATTTTGACAGTCTCCGTGATAACAATCCAACTTGGTACTTTTATTTTGACAGTCTCCGTAATAACAATCCAACTTGGTGGTTTTATTTTGACAGTCTCCGTGATAACAATCCAACTTGGTACTTTTATTTTGACAGTCTCCGTAATAACGATCCAACTTGGTACTTTTATTTTGACAGTCTCCGTGATAACAATCCAACTTGGTACTTTTATTTTGACAGTCTCCGTGATAACAATCCAACTTGGTACTTTTATTTTGACAGTCTCCGTAATAACAATCCAACTTGGTACTTTTATTTTGACAGTCTCCGTAATAACAATCCAACTTGGTACTTTTATTTTGACAGTCTCCGTAATAACAATCCAACTTGGTGGTCTGTCCAGTAGACCGTCTGTGTGTGTGTGTGTGTGTGTGTGTGTGTGTGTGTGTGTGTGTGTGTGTGTGTGTGTGTGTGTGTGTGTGTGTGGTGTGTGTGTGTGTGTGTGTGTGTGTGTGTGTGTTTACAGTGAAAACTACACTTTTGATGAGAAATTTGGTCAGAAGAAGCCGGGAAGGTGAGGTTGTGTCCTCACCTTTCTGCGTGGGCGGGGTCATGATGATGTTGTAGGCCAGCGACGCTCCTTTGCCCATGCAGTTCCCGATGTTGTACACGGTCCCGTCCTTCTCGATGTGCGGGTGAGCCGTGACGCCGTTAATGTTCACGTAGTTGCACAAGTCGACCTGCAGGGGACGGGAAGGTTCCTGTAACCCTGACCCTGGCCTTCTCAGATTGTGTCTGTACCTTCTTCAGCGTCTCCAGAGTGTCGGTGTTGACTTTAGTGATGTAGTTGGTCTCGGTGCAGGCGTAGTTAATCCTCTCCCACCGGGTACACGTTCACCAGGCAGTTATCCGTCACCTCCACGCCTTTGAAGTAGGAGAAGAACCTGCGGACGCGGTGGAACGCAGGGCAGACGTGAGGAATCGAACCCGCATCCACTTGGATTGTTGCTCTGAAAGCCTGCGGAGGAGGAAGGTTTGGACCCGGAGGCCAAGGCCGACCTGGAGAAGATGTTCTTGCAGGGGTCGGGATACGCGAAGGTCCCGAACTCGGTGATGACCACACGCTTCTCCGTGATGGCTCGCACGTACGCGTCGGTCCGCACAAACCTGGAGGGGGGGGGGGGGGGGGGGGGGGGGGGGGGGTCAGAGGTCACCGGGGCTCCGTTCACACGCTTCAGCATTTTTACACGGAAACGGCAGAGCAGCGGTCTACTGAGCGCGTGCACAACAGCTCGTTACTACGACAACGCGGCGACCAGGACACCACAGGTGTTTCCACGGAGACGGAGGTTTGGTGAAAAACTTCCATTCCATTCAAATAATAAATAGAAAAAAACAGACGACCTGCTACCGGGTAACATTCAGAAACTGTTTCAGGAAAGAGAAGAAGTTTCAACTTCAGGAGAAAATTTCAGTTAAAAACTCAAAGTCTCATAAAGCATCTTGAAAAGCTTTGGCTGGGGATCACAGCAGGGGGCGTCAAACTATGGAACCAATAAATGGAGAAATCAAACAATTACCAAATATATATATAAAGAGTTGGGTTCTGGTTTAATTTAATTTAATTTAATTTAATTTAATTTAATTTAATTTTATTTTATTTTATTTTACTCCTTCTGATTCTAACACGTTTAAAATAGAAACGAATTCACTTCATGACACTCTGGACCTCTCACTTCCTGAAGTAGGTGACTTGGCCGTTCTTGAAGTCGAACTTGTGCATGAGCGCCTGGCCGTCGAAGAGGTGGTAGAAGGGGTTCATCTCCCACCTCGAAGAGTCCCGGGCCCAGGCGGAGGAGGCTGCCCTTTAGGAAGGGGGGGATTCCGCCTGCAGGGCGGCAGCAGCATGGGGTCAGGGTGAGGGGGTCAGGGTGAGGGGGGTCAGGGTGAGGGGGTCAGGGTGAGGGGGGTCAGGGTAAGGGGGGTCAGGGTGAGGAGGTCAGGGTGAGGGGGGTCAGGGTGAGGGGGGTCAGGGTGAGGGGGTCAGGGTGAGGGTGAGGGGGTCAGGGTGAGGGGGGTCAGGGTGAGGGGATTAGGGTGAGGGGGTCAGGGTGAGGGGGTCAGGGTGAGTGGGGTCAGCGTGAGGGGGTCAGGGTGAGGGGGGTCAGGGTAAGGGGGTCAGGGTGAGGAGGTCAGGGTGAGGGGTCAGGGTGAGGGGGGTCAGGGTGAGGGGGTCAGGTGGGGGTCGGGTGAGGGTGAGGGTGAAGGGGTCAGGGTGAGGGTGAGGGGGGGTCAGGGTGAGGGGGGTCAGGGTGGAGGGGGTCAGGGTGAGGGGGGTCAGGTGAGGGGGTCAGTGTGAGGGGGGTCAGGGTGAGGGGGGTCAGGGTGAAGGGGTCAGTGTGAGGGGGTCAGGGTGAGGGGGTCAGGGTGAGGGGTCAGGGTGAGGGGGGTCCATGGTGAGGGGGGTCATGGTGAGGGTGAGGGTGAAGGGGGTCAGGGTGAGGGTGAGGGGGGGTCCAGGGTGAGGGGGTCAGGGTGAGGGGGTCAGGGTGAGGGGGGTCATGGTGAGGGGTCAGGGTGAGGGGGTCAGTGTGAGGGGGTCAGGGTGAGGGGGTCAGGGTGAGGGGGGTCAGGGTGAGGGTCAGGGTGAGGGGGTCAGTGTGAGGGGTCAGGGTGAGGGGTCAGGGTCAGAGTGAGGGGGGTCAGGGTGTGGGGGTGGTCAGGGTGAGGGGGTCAGGGTGAGGGGGGTCAGTGTGAGGGGTCAGAGTGAGGGGGGTCAGGGTGAGGGGGTCAGGGTGAGGAGGTCAGGCTGAGGGTGAGGGGGTCAGGGTGAGGGGGGTCAGTGTGAGGGGGTCAGGGTGTTGGGGATCAGGGTGAGGGGGGTCAGGGGGTGTTGAGCTCAGACTCTAGTTTACCTGTGACGGTGGCAGGAAGCGGCTCTGCCAGCTCCTCACACGTCTCGAAGATCTTCTTGTAGCTTCCGGCCGGGTGGCTCGAATCTGCTCACAGCAAGACGTCTCCGTTAGAAACACCAGAGGTTCCTGCTGGAGGGCGGCAGGTCACCCGGTTCACGGTTCCCCCCCCTACCCCACCACCCCCCCCCCCACCCCCCCCCCCCCCCCCCCCCCCCCCCCCCCCCCCCCCCCCCCCCCCCAGAAGCTGATCTGAGCTGCAGGAGTTAATCTGCTGCAGCTCAGATCAGAGGGAAGTTTGTGAAACTTTAATCCACAACAACAGATTGAATCAGGCTTTTCAGATTTAGGATTCAGTCCAGGACTTTCCTCACTTTGACTCTTTGAACCGCCGGGTGTTAGAACCAGTCCAGACAGGAACCGGAGGAACCTGTTCTCCTGTTCTCCTGTTCTCCTGTTCTCAGGTGGTTTTGGTGTTTTGTTTCACTTCTCAGGCCTTTTGGAGAAAAATCCTAAAGACCAGAGGTTCTGAGCCTTTTATGATCAACACAGCCTTTCTGGTGACTTTCCCCCAGAGGAAGAACCGAGAAGAACCGAGAAGAACTGAGAAGAACTGAGAAGAACCGAGAAGAACCGAGAAGAACTGAGAAGAACCGAGAAGAACTGAGAAGAACCGAGGAGAATCGAGAAGAACTGAGAAGAACCGAGAAGAACCGAGGAGAATCGAGAAGAACTGAGAAGAACCGAGAAGAACTGAGAAGAACCGAGAAGAACCCACAAGAACCGAGAAGAACCCACAAGAACCGAGAAGAACTGAGAAGAACCGAGAAGAACCCACAAGAACCGAGAAGAACTGAGGAGAACCGAGGAGAACCGAGCCTCTCATTGAGACTTTCCTCTCAGTTGGAACGTTTCACCACTTTGAACCTGTTTTGGTTCCTGATCTGAGTTTTTTTCTTTCAGCAGAGAATCGTTGACGTTTTTAACCATTTTATCTCTTTTTAAGCAGTTTTAATGTTTTAATCTCCCATTTTTCTTTTTTAGGTATTTTCTAGTCATTTCAGAGGTTTTCACCATTTTACATTCGGCTTTAAAAAAAAAGACAAATTAATATTTTTCTAACGAAGAGTTAAGAGTCTGTTAGAAAAGTTCTCTTGCTTGTAAATAAATATAAGAAAAATATAAAATGTTTCTTCAGGTGTAATTGAGTCGCAGCTCCTTGGAGCCACTCCAGAGGAGCTAAAGAGCCACCTGGCACGAGGACCTGGGGAGTCCAGACCTCCTGAAAGGGAAAACCTGGAGGTTTGGAAACAACCTGATATTCAAGTTCAAGTGTTTTTGAGAATTCACTGGAAACTGAACCTGGGAGCCTCATGTGTTCATCATTCAGACAACAGACCAGGAAAAGCTTCAGATCCAGTTTGTTTGTCGGTTCTAACGGCGTTTCACCTTTAATCTGAAACTGAAGCTCGACTTGATTTATCAAAACGTCCCAAAACCAGCAGAATTCTACCGGGAGGATCGTTCAGATTCCAGCGTCTCGTTTAGGAAACGTCTTCAAAAGAAAAGCTTTTAACGGCAGTCGGTCGGTTTGGGGATCAAATCCCTGCAAATTCATAAAACAAACAAAGAAAAATCATAAAGAATCTCAGACTTTTAACAAGTTTTTCATCATTTTGAGGTTTTTTTGTTTTGTTTTTTGATAATCTGGAGTTTCCGTGTTTCTGGACGTCGTCATGTTGGTTTGAAACTTAAATGTAAAACTGTAAAATCCTCCAGAGTTGATCCGACCTGTTTCAGGTTTCCTGGTTTGAATCTCAGTCGGTCTTTTTAGGGAAAAACTGGATTAAATTCTAACCTGAATGATTTGATTCTAGTTTCTGTTTTCTAGATTTGAGTTAAAATGTCTGAACACTGGAGACGTGATCGAATCTCGTCGTGTTTAAAAGAACTTAGAGAATCATGGAAAATCCTTGAGGCTCTAGTTTGAGACGAGTCTTTTTCCAGGTTGGTTTCTTATTGGTTGTCGGTCTGGAAGGTCACAGGGATTATTTAATAAAATATCTCAGTGACAAAGTGTGATAAAACCAACAATATTACTACTGTAGTATTTAAAACCGTCTGAAATTAAAAATACTTCAGTTCGGCATTCATCTATCATTCAACACATTTATTGTAACAGTAATTTAATAAAAAATGTGTAACTTATGGAAAATAGTGTGTGCCTTTCATAATAAAAGCTGCATATAATAAACACCTGTGGAGTTGCCCACATTTTTGAGACTATTTTCTAATTTCATCATAAAAATAAATCTCTCTCTACTGAGAACTCTTCATGAGAACCCGGAGGAAAGAAGAAATAAGAGACAGAGAAACTCACCGGCTCACCATGGTTCCTCCTGGACTCAGTGACTCAGTAGAACTCTGGTTCCTCCTGGACTCAGTGACTCAGTAGAACTCTGGTTCCTCCTGGACTCAGTGACTCAGTAGAACCCTGGTTCCTCCTGGACTCAGTGACTCAGTAGAACCCTGGTTCCTCCTGGACTCAGTGACTCAGTAGAACTCTGGTTCCTCCTGGACTCAGTGACTCAGTAGAACTCTGGTTCCTCCTGGACTCAGTGACTCAGTAGAACCCTGGTTCCTCCTGGACTCAGTGACTCAGTAGAACTCTGGTTCCTCCTGGACTCAGTGACTCAGTAGAACTCTGGTTCCTCCTGGACTCAGTGACTCAGTAGAACCCTGGTTCCTCCTGGACTCAGTGACTCAGTAGAACTCTGGTTCCTCCTGGACTCAGTGACTCAGTAGAACCCTGGTTCCTCCTGGACTCAGTGACTCAGTAGAACTCTGGTTCCTCCTGGACTCAGTGACTCAGTAGAACTCTGGTTCCTCCTGGGCTGGAAGCCTCATGCCTCCTCGCCTCCTCCGGCCTTTTAATGCTCCCGCTCCTCCTCCTCCTCCTCCCGCTCCTCCTCCTCCTCCTCCCGCTCCTCCTCCTCCTCCTCCTCCTCCTCCTCTTCCTCCTCTTCCTCCTCGCCTCACTAAACCTTCCTCCTGACCAATGGAGTCACACGGCCAACAAACGGAGCCATTGTGCCCGGTGGCTCAACGTTTCGCTCCCTGAAACCCGCTTTATGTCCGAGAGCAGCGGCGGGACGTCAAAGTGTCGCAACCGGACATGTGATTTCTTTCCTCCACACTTTTTGCATGTTTTAGGTTCCTAAATGTGCTGAGTCACAACCAGAGACGGATTATTAAACTCTGGACAACAAAACCTTAAAACAATCTAAATTAAAATTCTCAACTATTCAGTCTGTTTCTTCACCTCCGTGGTTCCTGAGGTTAAACCTGCAGGTTAACTTCCTGAGGTTAAACCTGCAGGTTAACTTCCTGAGGTTAAACCTTGCAGGTTAACTTCCTGAGGTTAAACCTTGCAGGTTAACTTCCTGAGGTTAAACCTGCAGGTTAACTTCCTGAGGTTAAACCTGCAGGTTAACATCCTGCAGGTTAAACCTGCAGGTTAACTTCCTGAGGTTAAACCTGCAGGTTAACTTCCTGAGGTTAAACCTTGCAGGTTAACATCCTGCAGGTTAAACCTGCAGGTTAACTTCCTGCAGGTTAAACCTGCAGGTTAACTTCCTGAGGTTAAACCTGCAGGTTAACTTCCTGAGGTTAAACCTGCAGGTTAACTTCCTGAGGTTAAACCTTGCAGGTTAACTTCCTGAGGTTAAACCTGCAGGTTAACTTCCTGAGGTTAAACCTGCAGGTTAACTTCCTGAGGTTAAACCTTGCAGGTTAACTTCCTGCAGGTTAAACCTGCAGGTTAACTTCCTGAGGTTAAACCTTGCAGGTTAACTTCCTGAGGTTAAACCTTGCAGGTTAACTTCCTGAGGTTAAACCTGCAGGTTAACTTCCTGAGGTTGCAGGTTAACTTCCTGAGGTTAAACCTTGCAGGTTAACTTCCTGAGGTTAAACCTTGCAGGTTAACATCCTGCAGGTTAAACCTGCAGGTTAACTTCCTGAGGTTAAACCTTGCAGGTTAACTTCCTGCAGGTTAAACCTGCAGGTTAACTTCCTGAGGTTAAACCTGCAGGTTAACTTCCTGAGGTTAAACCTGCAGGTTAACTTCCTGAGGTTAAACCTTGCAGGTTAACTTCCTGAGGTTAAACCTGCAGGTTAACTTCCTGAGGTTAAACCTGCAGGTTAACTTCCTGAGGTTAAACCTGCAGGTTAACTTCCTGAGGTTAAACCTTGCAGGTTAACTTCCTGCAGGTTAAACCTGCAGGTTAACTTCCTGAGGTTAAACCTTGCAGGTTAACTTCCTGAGGTTAAACCTGCAGGTTAACTTCCTGAGGTTAAACCTGCAGGTTAACTTCCTGAGGTTAAACCTTGCAGGTTAACTTCCTGAGGTTAAACCTTGCAGGTTAACTTCCTGAGGTTAAACCTTGCAGGTTAACATCCTGCAGGTTAAACCTGCAGGTTAACTTCCTGAGGTTAAACCTGCAGGTTAACTTCCTGAGGTTAAACCTTGCAGGTTAACTTCCTGCAGGTTAAACCTGCAGGTTAACTTCCTGAGGTTAAACCTGCAGGTTAACCTCCTGCAGGTTAAACCTGCAGGTTAACTTCCTGAGGTTAAACCTTGCAGGTTAACTTCCTGAGGTTAAACCTGCAGGTTAACTTCCTGAGGTTAAAGCTGCAGGTTAACTTCCTGAGGTTAAACCTTGCAGGTTAAACCTTGCAGGTTAACTTCCTGCAGGTTAAACCTTGCAGATTAACTTCCTGCAGGTTAAACCTTGCAGGTTAACTTCCTGGTTTTAAGCTGCATTTACACTGATTTTACTCTCAGTTTAGAATTAGTTTCTGGTCTAATGTTAGTCTGAGTTTAATTAGTTTGAACCTCAGTTTACACCTTTTGTTAACCTCAGGTTAAGTTTGGTTTGTAGCCTGGTCCCAGCAGGTTTAGTCTGCCTTTAGAAGATAGTTTTGGCTCAGTTCAGCCCAGTTTTACTCTCCTTTGGACCAAGTTATCAGGATGATCTTAGCCTGAGTTCTGATGCAGTTTCAGTCTGGTTTTAACCGACTATTTTTAGCCTCAGTTTAGAATTAGATTCTGGCCTAATATCAGCGTTTATTAAAGAGTTTCCGTGAGGTTCATCCTGGAACAGCAGGTCTTAGCTTTGACTTGGACCCGGTTCATCCCCTGGTTTTAGTCTGGATTCAGATTTCTTTTGTTCAGTTTTACTGTCTGAGTTTAACCAAGTGTTGAACTGATTTCTGGTTTTCTTCCAACTGGATTTGTCCTGGTTCTGAGTTGAGGTTTTAGACTGGCTTTAGTCTACATTTAGACTTGAGCTTTGTCCTGATTTCTCTTTTACTATTTCGTGCAACAGTGACGTTAAAGAGACGAAGCCCGGAGCGTCGACTCGAACGGTGCCGCAGAGGAAACAGGCAGCCGCCGTGGAACTCCAGGACCTCCAGGCCCTCCAGGACCTCCAGGACCACCAGGACCTCCAGTACCTCCAGGCCCTCCAGGACCTCCAGGCCCTCCAGGACCACCAGGACCTCCAGGACCTCCAGTACCTCCAGGCCCTCCAGGACCACCAGGACCTCTAGGACCACAAGGACCTCCAGGACCACCAGGCCCTCTAGGACCTCCAGGACCTCCAGGCCCTCCAGGACCACCAGGACCTCCAGGCCCTCCAGGACCCCCAGGACCTCCAGGACCTCCAGGACCACTAGGACCTCCAGGCCCTCCAGGACCTCCAGGACCACCAGGACCACCAGGACCTCCAGGCCCTCCAGGACCACCAGGCCCTCCAGGTATGACAGACACAGAGCCCCACTCTGTGGCATCGTTCAGGTACTGGAGCCTCACCATCACTCCGCGTCACGAAGCTTCATCAGTTAAAACATCAACAGTTTATCCTGAATTAGAAGAATACCTGAGCTGGAACATCGTCGATCTTTTACTTTGATCTGGTTTTGTCGTCTTGGATTCATTTTCATCTTAATGGAAGGAAACTTTGTCTGCGAGTATTTATCTATTAGTTTCTATGTATTTTACCAACTTTTCACAAAAACTATCAACCCGAATTACATGAAATCTTCAGGGATGATTTGTCGTCATCAATCATTAGATTTTGGGACGTTAACAGATAAACGTTTCTGAATAAATCCTAAAAACTGAAAAACTGTCCCATACAAAGTGGATGAGAGAGGCACCTCATGGAGATCAAAGGAGATCAGTGTCTGTTGCCATGGAGACGCTCCCTGCTCAGAGTTTCACACAGCGACGTAGCTACCTGACAGGCTAGTTAGCATCGATATGAGCTAAGAGCTATCATGCTAGCAATGCTAACTCGGTTCATCAAACAAATGTGGCGTTGGCGAAGGCCGCGCTCTACCGAGTGTAGCTCTAGTTTCTGGCTCGTTTTTCTCTCGGGTTTAAACTATTGTCGTCGTGGTTTTAAACTGGATTTAAAGTCATTTGAAAGTTTTCCGGGTCGTTTCAGCGCCGCGTTAATCTCAGGTCTACGACGTTTCAGGTGAAAACGTTTTTATGTGTTTGTTTTCGTTCTGAAAACGATGGAGTTGTTTTGTAAATAAAACCTCAAAACGCTACGAAGGTTCAGTGTTTTCATTAGAAATCGTTGTCATGGAAACGGAGCCTGAGCGCCTGCTGTTAACCGACACTGGGGTTGAACTGGTTTTGGACTGTTTCCTCTGGTTCGTTGTATTTCTAGATTTCTTGTTTTCAGATTTTCCAGATTCTTTGAACCGGTTTGTTCTTGCTTCACTCCGGTTTGAAACACTGGATTTAGTTTTCAAGCTGATTTTCGTCTGGTGCTTGAACAAGTTCCAGGCTGTTTCTAAGCTGATTTCACACTGAGTTTGATTCAGAGCCTCATTAGTTTGTTTGTTGGGACCCACATTCAGGACGGAAACTTTTCACTGAGAGTACATTTCCCACTCTGCAGTTATATTTATAATTTTACACAACAATCTGTACTTTAGTGAAGTGAACGGGACAAATACTACATTTTCACTTTATATTTCCCCTGAATCTGCCAGATGTCTGTTTTCATTTCCTATAAAAAAAAATCCATGAATGATGTAGTTTTCTGGAATGTTTGTGACGTGGAGGTGTTGAACAACAACAACAACAACAGTTTATATTGAGCGATATTGCATCATAACTGAGACACATGATGCCGATTAGATGAATTGTTTGCTGCGAACGCCTGAACTCTGCTTGTCTCGGTGCCACCATAATCCAGGTGAGGGGATTAGAGCCAGAGACAAACGCTGTATTGTTTCTCCCGGGATTAAAAAAAAACCCCAGCGGGAGCAGTTTCATCACTGATACGCAGATTTGTGACGTCGCTGCTGGAAACCAGAGGAATAAGTGAGAGTAACAACAGGCTGAGAGACGGGAGGCTCAGTCAGACGCTTCCTCACAAACATCTCCATCTCAAACTGAAATCCAAAACAGACATGAACGATGTTTGAAGTGTATTTGTAGTTTTCAAAGTAATCAGAGTACTTCCTGTCTGCTCAGATTGTTTCTACAATATGGAATGTAAACAAGGAATCTTATGAGACCATGCAACTGAAACCAACCAACCAACAAAAAATAAAAATAAATCACCAGAAATGTTCTGAGAATATTTGTTGTAGTTTGTGTTTGTTGTCTGTGTTTGGGAGCAAGTTTAGCAGAGCAGCAGCTGGTTTAGTTTAGTAGAGCAGCAGGTTTAGCAGAGCGGCAGGTTTACTTTAGCAGAGCAGCAGCTGGTTTAGTTTAGTAGAGCAGCAGGTTTAGCAGAGTGGCAGGTTTACTTTAGCAGAGCAGCAGCTGGTTTAGTTTAGTAGAGCAGCAGGAGGTTTAGTTTAGTAGAGCAGGAGGAGGTTTAAGTTTAGCAGAGCAGCAGCTGGTTTAGTTTAGTAGAGCAGCAGGTTTAGCAGAGAAGCAGCAGGTTTAGCAGAGCGGCAGGTTTAGTTTAGCAGAGCAGCAGCTGGTTTAGTTTAGTAGAGCAGGAGGAGGTTTAAGTTTAGCAGAGCAGCAGCTGGTTTCGTTTAGTAGAGCAGCAGGAGGTTTAGTTTAGTAGAGCAGGAGGAGGTTTAAGTTTAGCAGAGCAGCAGCTGGTTTAGTTTAGTAGAGCAGCAGGTTTAGCAGAGAAGCAGCAGGTTTAGCAGAGCGGCAGGTT